>NC_057807.1:460641488-460649463 GCF_018294505.1 Triticum aestivum | reverse complement strand
GCGGCGGCGGGGCGCGCGCGCACGCAGGAGGCGGCGGCGGGGCGGCTGGGCCGGCCTACTCGGCTGGGCCCTAGTCCCAGTCGGGCGCAGGTCTCTCTCTTTTTTTTAAACGTTCCGCAGACTTAGAAAAATCCTAGAAAAATAAATAAAAATCTAAAAATTTCAAAACAAGTTTTCTCCATCTAAATGAAATATTTAGAATGAGACGAACTTTTCTTGGCCCCTAAAATGCAATTTTTAAAACATGCAAATTTTTCAAAGGCAAATAAAATTCCAAATAACATCAAATAAAACCAAATAATGATTTTAACATTTTTCCTCCGATATTTCAATTATTTTGGAGAAGTCATATTATCTCCCCTCATTTATTTATTTTAAAATGAAATATTTTCCAGAGAGAAAATAATTAAAATCAAAAATCCTCGTCTTCGCTATTTGATAAAATTCAAATAGGAAAAACGGAAAATCCCCAACTCTCTCCGCGGGTCCTTGAGTTGCTTAGGATTTCGAGGATTTCAAACGAGAAAGCAATAAAATATGATATGCATAGATGACCTATGTATAACATGCCAAATTGAAAATTTGGGATGTTACAAACCTACCCCACTTAAGATGAATCTCGCCCTCGAGATTCGGGTTGGCTAGAAAATAGGTGCGGATGGTCCTTGCGAATATCCTCTTCTCGCTCCCAGGTGGCTTCTTCCTCGGTATGGTGGCTCCACTTAACTTTGCAAAACTTGATAACCTTGTTGCGAGTGACTCGACTATCAAAATCAAGAATCTTTATTGGTTTCTCCTCATAGGTCAGATTACTATCCAGCTGAATCGCCTCCAAGGGCACTGTATCCTTTAACGGTATGTCGGCCATCTCAGCATGGCACTTCTTCAGTTGTGATACGTGAAACACATCGTGAACTCCTGACAATCCTTCAGGTAACTCCAGCTTGTAGGCTACTTCTCCCATCCGTTCCAAAACACGATACGGTCCTACAAATCTTGGGGCTAACTTTCCCTTAACTCCAAAACATTTCACTCCCCTCAAGGGTGATACTCGCAGATAGGCTCTGTCTCCAATTGCATAGGTTACTTCCTTGCGTTTTGAATCTGCATAACTCTTCTGTCTGGACTGAGCAATCTTTAGTCTGTCTCTGATCAGTTTAACCTTCTCTTCTGATTCCTTGATCAAAAATGGTCCAAACAACTAACGGTCTCCTACCTCATCCCACATCAATGGTGTTCTACATCTGCGTCCATACAGGGCTTCGAACGGTGCCATCTTCAAACTGGCCTGGTAGCTGTTGTTATATGAGAACTCTGCGTACGGCAAATTGTCATCCCAACTAGATCCATAATCTAGCGCACAGGCTCTCAACATGTCTTCCAGAATCTGATTGAGTCTCTCGGTCTGTCCATCCGTCTGTGGGTGGAAAGCGGTACTGAACTCCAATCGGGTACCCAAAGTCTGGTGTAGCTGATGCCAAAACTTTGAAGTAAACAGCATTCCTCTATCTGATACGATGCTCCTCGGAACTCCATGCAAACATACGATCCTGGAATATATATCTTGGCCAACTTTGCACTTGTATAAGTTGTTTTCACTGCGATGAAGTGAGCTACTTTGGTCAAACGATCCACTACTGCCCATTTTGAATCATATCCTGCCTTGGTTCTGGGTAATCCGGTAATAAAGTCCATGCCAAGTTTGTCCCACTTCCATTCGGGTATTGGCATAGGCTGTAACAGTCCTGCTGGCTTCTGATGCTCTGCCTTCACTCTCTGACATACATCAGAAACGGCTACATACTCGGCAATATCCCTCTTCATACCAGTCCACCAGAAACGTTCCTTCAAGTCCAAATACATCTTGGTGTTTCCGGGGTGTATCGAATATGGTGAGTCATGGGCCTCTTCTAGTATTAACTTCTTGATCTCTGAATTATTGGGCACATAAATTCGGTCCTCAAACCACAAGGTATCGTGTTCATCCTCGCGAAAACCTTTGGCTTTACCTTCGCACATCTTCTCCTTTATCTCAGCAATCTCTTTGTCCTCCTTCTGAGCTTCTCGAATCTTGTCCAACAATGTCAACTGAACCTCCATTGTTGCAAGAAAACCTCTTGGAACAATCTCCAATCGAAGTTCCATGATCTCCGCAGCGAACTCCTTTGGCAATCCTTTGCCTTCAAGAATATTAGCATAACTCTACCGGCTCAAAGCGTCTACTACAACGTTGGCTTTTCCTGGATGATAGTGTAGCTTCATATCGTAATCCTTTATAAGTTCCAGCCATCTCCTCTGTCTGAGGTTCAACTCCTTCTGTGTGAAAATGTACTTCAAGCTCTTATGATCCGTGTACACATCACAACGGTTTCCAATAAGATAGTGTCTCCAGGTTTTTAATGCATGCACTACGGCTGCTAACGCCAAATCATGCGTGGCATAGTTCAATTCATATGGCTTCAGTTGTCGTGAGGCATACAAAACAACTTTTCCGTCCTACATAAGCACACATCCAAGTCCCAAGCGTGAGGCGTCACAATACACTTGAAACTCCTTATGTATATCTGGCAATGTCAGCACTGGGGCTGTAGTCAACCTCTTCTTCAACTCCTAAAAGCTTGTCTCGCAACCTTCTGTCAAATTGAACTTAGTATCCTTCTTTAGCAGTTCAGTCATTGGCTTAGCAATCTTGGAAAAATTCTCAATGAATCTCCTATAATATCTTGCCAGTCCAAGGAAACTGCGGATCTCGCCAACTGAAGTGGGTGCCAACCATTCAGTGACTGACTGAACCTTACTGGGATCTACTGCTATGCCCTCTCCTGATATGACATGCCCAAGAAATCCAACTTCCTTCAACCAAAACTCGCACTTGTTGAATTTGGCGTATAACTGGTGTTCGCTGAGTTTCACGAGAACTAAACGCAAGCGCTCTGCGTGCTCCTCTTCGTTCTTCGAGTATACCATAATATCATCAATGAACACCACAACAAACTTATCAAAATACTCCATGAATACCTTGTTCATCATACTCATGAAATAGGCAGGGGCGTTAGTCAGTCCAAATGACAGGACCGTATACTCATATAATCCATACCGTGTGGTAAATGCCGTCTTTGGTATATCCTTCTCTCGGATCTTCAACTGATGGTATCCCGATCGTAGATCAATCTTTGAAAACACCTTAGCTCCTTGCAACTGATCAAACAGATGATTAATCATCGGTAAGGGATACTTGTTCTTTATCGTTACTTCATTCAGAGCTCGATAATCAACAACCATCCTTAGGGATTTATCCTTCTTCTTGACCAAAAGTACTGGTGCTCCCCAAGGTGACGAACTCCTATGAATGTAACCTTTCTCCAATAACTCCTTGATCTGCTTCTTAATTTCCTCCAGATCATTTGCGGGCATCCGATAGGGTCTCTTGGATATTGGCCATGTACCTGGCAATAGCTCTATCAAAAACTCGATATCTCGATCTGGTGGCATGCCTGGTAACTCCTCTGGGAAAACATCCAGATAATCCTTCACTACAGGCACTTCCTCCTGTACAACTCCCATGAGGGCATTCACTTGGCTCCTCCTAGGCACATGCCTAGATACATACTTAATCCTTTTTCCCTCAGGGGTGGTAAGATAAATTGACTTGTTAGCATAGTCAATACTTCCTCCATACTTTGACATCCAGTCCATACCTAATATCACATCCAATCCTTGCGACTCCAAGATGATTAGGTCAGACGGAAAAACATGCGTGCCAATGATTAGGGGTATCTGGGTGCACCATCTGCTAGCCATGTACTCTGCTCCAGGTGAACTTACTAAAAGAGGGGTCCTAAGGGTTTGGGTTGGTAACTTAAACTTATCCACAAATCCCCTTGATATGTATGAATGCGATGCACCAATATCGAAAAGAACAAGAGCGGTAAATGACTGAACCTAAAACTTACCTATTACCGCGTCCGGCTGCTCTTCGACTTCCTCCACGTTAACGTGGTTCACTTGTCCTTTGTTGAATGGATTGGGCTTCTTCCCAGCGCTCCCATTTCCGTTTCCATTCCTTCCTTCAGGGCAGTCATTGGCATAGTGCCCTGTCTTCCCGCACTTAAAGCAAATAACTTGGCTTAAGTCCCTCTTGGCGGGTGTAGTTCGGTTAGAGCGGTTCTGATTATTGTTGGCTCCGCTCCCATTCCCGTTCTTCGCGTCATTTTGGTTATGCGATCCTCCTCCAGTATGGTTATGACCTCCATGGTTATGATAAAGTCCTCCCGAGCTCGGGGTTAAGCGAGGCTTTTGGTGAGCTCCTGAGTTGTACTTCCCTTGTCCATACTTCCTCTTACGGCTCTCAATTTGCTGTTGCTTCCCTTCAATCATAAGGGATTTATCTACCAACTCCTGGTAGTTGTTGAAAGTTGCCACCATCAACTGCATACTCATCTCATCATTCAGCCCTTCCATAAACTTCTCCTGCTTCGCGGCATCTGTGGCCACATCATCAGGGGCATAACGTGATAACTTGCTAAACTCATCGACGTACTGGCCAATAGTACGGTTCCCCTGGCGTAAATTGCGAAACTCCCGCTTCTTCATCTGCATAGCTTCAATGGAAACATGGGAAGTACGAAAAGCCTGCTGAAACTGGGCCCATGTGACAGTGTCGATAGGATAGGTGGCTATGAAATTCTCCCACCATGCTGCTACAGGTTCGTCCAGTTGGTGTGCGGCAAAACACACCTTCTCCGCATCTGTGCACCCTGCGGTGGTCAACTCCCTCCCGATACGGCGTAGCCAATCATCTGCACCTATAGGCTCAGTGCTACTGGAAAACACCGGCGGCTGTAACCTTAGGAAACGGGCTAGATTGTCCACTGGTGGCGGGTTGTTGTTAGCATTGTTGTTGTTGGCATTGCCCTAGTTCTGAACTAGCAATTGCATCAAGGCATTCTGCTGCTGGATCAACTGGGTGAGCTCTGGTGGGAAAACAAAACCGGGGTCACGTCTCGGAGGCATCTGAGGGTTTTTAGATGGAAGAGATTAGAATAGAAAAAGATCTAGGGGGAAAAACACTACCCATATGCATATGAGGCAAACACAAACATTCATTCAATCAATCAAGCAAGGGCATACAGACGGTCTAGGACTATCGCAAAAGTGCTCAACTACTACTAGTTACATGGGGGAATACTACTATTATATGGTGGTCATCTAGAAATTTTTGATCGGTGGAAGACTCCATGATGTCTGCTCCAGCTTCATCTTCGTAGTCATCATCACTTGGATCAGAATCGGTGTCGTCGATGATGATGTAGTTGTCCGGACAAGTGGGATCTTCTTCCTCTTCTTCCGGTGCTTATCCTCCCATGAAGACTCCGATCTTCTTGACTAGATCATCATTCTTCTCCAGTAGTGTCTTGATTTCCTCCTCATATCCATCGCATGTAAACTTGAGTTCTTCCTCCAGCTCGATGATCCTAGTTTTCGCCTTCTTCATCTCCATCATGTCTGCGCACATCTGGTTCTCCTGACGTCGAATGTGCTGGTTTAGCTCCTGGATGTAAGCTGCAATGGATCTATCCTTCTTGGTGCCGATTACTTCCCATTGCTCGTCTCGGCGCCCACATATTTGATATGTGGTGTCTTTAAGTTCCCTGTTGTAGACTTCTCCAATACGTCCCATGGTAATGTGAGTTGCCATACTCTTGCCAAGGCTCCAGGTGGGTGCTTCGAAAGAAAATTCTATGGGCTTGGAAGTTGGCGAGAATGCCCTTCCTGGAACTTGTACTTGAATCATCCAGCGCTCTTCTTCTGGTAAGGTGGCGTTGTACATCCCGGTGAAGCTTGGTATTCCAATATTCAGGTACCTAGTGACTTCCTTCATGTGGCGTCCAAAAGATGTGTCTTCATCCGGTTGTGCAAACTTGTTCTTCATCTCCGTCATCCTAAAGAGTGGAAAGATGGAGAGGAGTCAGAAATGAGTAGAGAAGAGTGACCTATGGTTTATCTTAGTGGTCATCTCCTACACTCAGCGTGTCATCCCTGGATCGGTAATGCTGACACGCACAGTACTCGAAGGATTTATAACAGAGTAGCAATCACACACTTATTACATCGAATGTCTCGAAAGAGAACTTATTACAATAATATGGCTTAAGGCCATCTAATGCGATAACAGCGGAAGGCTTGGAAGATAAAGTGAGTCCATCAGCTCCAACGGCATAGCTGAGCTGCACGGCAACGACCTATCGAACCTTACTCCTCGTCTGAAAAGTCTGCAACATAATACGTTGCAGCCCGAGAACGGTTCAGCACATGGAATATGCTGGCAATGTAACACAATAGAGCAATAACAGCATAATGCTACCACTATATGCATATTTGGCTGGTGGAAAGCTCTACGGTTATAGTTTTTGCAAAAAGCCAATTTTTCCCTACAACAAAGGAATAAATTTTAATTTATCTATCATGGTGGTTGAAACATCATTGAGAAGGTATAACCCCAACTCAATCCCAATTAAGGTAATTAACATCCCAGCAATATTAATTTAAGAGTGATGAGATACATGTGAATACTCAGGTACTAGATACTCAGAATTGTCCATAACCGGGGACACGGCTAACCATGATTAGATTGTACACTCTGCAGAGGTTTGCGCACTTTTCCCCACAAGACTCGATCGCCTCCGTTGATTTCTCGCACTGCATGGTGTTTGAGAAACCGATGACCGAGACACAGTCTTTCAAAGACATTAACTCTCTACTCCGGGTAGATCATACCAAACCTACAAAACCCACTACCTGCTGATCTACCTCTTCAAGAGCTTCACGTAATTTACTCAACTATGCAAGATCCCATAATAGCTTTTGGCTGCACACGGAAGTTTCTAGCATGAATAATCTCAGTTCCCTTTGAGCGTGGGTGGCGGTCCATAGGAAGATCACACGGATACCCCGGGATTTCCAAAAATAAAACAGACAACACTGGGTTCCCCAGGTGCCTCAATCCACCCAGATGTGTATTAAAGTTGCCACCTTAAGTTAACCATTAATTAACAAGCTCACATCTATCATGGATTCTCTCAAACCCAAACCACGTCTACGAGCATAGCATGGCAATATAAGCGATACATAGAATAAACTCCCAAGGGTTTGATAGTAACAGGGCAATAGGTTCCTACCTCATCATCTACTTCCCAACCCACAAATTAATGACATCTTAACCATGCAACGTTTGAGGGTTGAAACTAATGCATAAAAACTGGGTATGAAAAGAGTATGATCAAGTGTTACTTGCCTTGCTGACCATCCGTGAATCCTAGAGACTCGTAGTAACACGCTTCGCACTCTGGGAATTCTATCGCAAGCAAACAATACATACATAAGAAAAAAGCAAAGATGCACAAGAAAAACTTCAACTGAAAGAGGCCGACTAGAAAGTTCAAATTAAGAACTCCGGTTCGCAAAAATAATCAAACCAAACGGAGCAATGAAACTCAAACGGCGAAAGAAATAAGATCCGTTTACTAGTCTGAACTAGGGTCAAATTTTACAGAGACAAAAACTTGTTTGAGTTGATTATTCGGAAAGAGGGTTTCGAGATGAAACTCCAGGCGCTTGAATCGCCTGATTCCGATAAACGAGCGAAAAGTTATACTAGTACGAACATCGGTTCAGAAATCGCGATCAGGAAAATCGCGGAATAAATCCGATAAAAAGGAAAAACGACGAATGGCTTAACGAACGAGCGTTCGTTAGCAGAAACTAAACGACGAACACGTTCGTTAAAACGAACGAACGAGCGAACGCTCGCTAAGAAAATAAACCGGAGAATAAAACTGATCTATAAAAAACGAACTAGGGTTTTTTAAAAAAACCGAAGGGTTTTCTTAAAAAAATCGGGCGGCGGGGCGGCTACCTCCAGCTAGGTCGTCCGGCGAGGCGGGTGACTCCGACGGGCGGTGGGGCTCGGCGAGGC
>NC_057807.1:460596812-460641169 GCF_018294505.1 Triticum aestivum | reverse complement strand
GGCCGGCTTGCTCGGCTGGGCCCTAGGCCCAGTCGGGCGCGGGTCTCACTCTCTTTAAAAAAAACGTTCCACAGACTTAGAAAAATCCTAGAAAAATAAATAAAAATCTAAAAATTCCAAAACAAGTTTTCTCCGTCTAAATGAAATATTTAGAACGAGATGAACTTTTCTTGGCCCCTAAAATGCAATTTTTAAAACATGCAAATTTTTCTAAGGTAAATAAAATTCCAAATAACATCAAATAAAACCAAATAATGATTTTAACTTTTTTCCTCCGATATTTCAATTATTTTGGAGAAGTCATATTATCTCCCCTCATTTATTTATTTTAAAATGAAATATTTTCCGGAGAGAAAATAATTAAAATCAAAAATCCTCGTCTTCCCTATTTGATAAAATTCAAATAGGAAAAACGGAAAAATCCCCAACTCTCTCCGCGGGTCCTTTAGTTGCTTAGGATTTGGAGGATTTCAAACGAGAAAGCAATAAAATATGATATGCATAGATGACCTATGTATAACATGCCAAATCGAAAATTTGGGATGTTACACCAGTGCATACTATATATGTGACAGGGGTCATTTTTCTGTTGTAATAGAAATTGATGGAAGATCTCGGAAATAGCAATGGAGAGATACTATTAAAGATATATTATGGAATGCACTTGGCACAAATTTGCCTTGCAGAATTGCAGAAATAGCACTATCATTTTGGACAGGGTACTATTAGAGATATATTCTATGGGTAAATTTATGTAGTGCAGAAAATTCAGGATAGATACTTCCCTGCTGAGTTTTTTTTACCTCAAACTTGGCAGCCTAGTTCATCACATTTGGCTCGGCAGCCTCGTTTCTCTGTACACATTACATCAAACATGAAAGGATCAAGATTGGAGCTGGACAGGGGAAATAAAGGGACCCTTTGCATTGGCTAATTTTGTACTGGGAGGAGTAATTTTGGATCACCGCCACCTGCTGAAGCTCCTCTGATGTCTCGGTCGCAAGCCATGCATGCGTGCTGATCGAGGCAGGGTGCGCTCCAGGCCCGCAGCTGTTCTGCAAGCCGGTGGATCTGCACACACCACATAGGAGCCGACACATGCATGACTCCATCATTCCTGCCGCCCTCGACGGTGAGAGGCGCGAGGTCGCAAGGCATAGGGTGCTGGATCTTTCAGCGGGCGGCCAAGCTAGGATCTGGCATCGACGGCTATCAGCGCGACCGATTCGAGGTGAGGACAGGCGACAGGAGAGCGGGCGATGGCGGAGGGCGTGGATCCAGTTTGGGCGGCTTTGTTCCGTGTGCCGGCGGCGTCCTGATGTCCCTGTGGAGATGAGGCAGAGAGAGGTGAGAGAGGAGCAGGGAAGAACGGCAAAAAGGCAAGACAGGAGGACGGCTGCTGCTCGCTGGTGAGCTCGCCGGCACGCGACGGATGCTCCTGTGGCGCATCGGACGCAGAGGAGTCGATGTGGCGGCAGGTTCGCGACCTCTGGCGGTGCGGCTTCTCAGGGCTAAAGAAAAGGCGCCATTTTTTTCCTTGTATTTTTATATGGAAGGAGACGTGTATGACAGTATGAGTAGGTAGAGCAGAGTTTCTTTGTCGTGAATAAAGAGATAAAAATTGCTAATTGTGTTTTAGGTGGACTGCTTTGGAGCATTTTTGGTGAATGAAGAGATAAAGATTGCTAATCATGTTCTAGATGGATCCATTTGTACAAATGAATCTTCTGCTTTGGACGTTTTTTTCTCACAATGATAGCAAAATTTTAATCGAATCTACACCGTAATAATCTGGACCCACCAGATTAACGGCTCATAAATTCTAATTAACGTAGGAATGTTTAGGGAGTCTGTAATTAGTATAGGTATAGATGAAGGCATTGTCTTGGGGCATAAGATTTCCGAGAGAGGTATTGAAGTTGATAAAGCCAAAGTTGATGCTATTGAAAAGATGCCATGTCCCAAGGACATAAAAGGTATAAGAAGTTTCCTTGGTCATGCCGGTTTTTATAGGAGGTTCTTTAAGGACTTTTCTAAAATCTCTAGGCCTCTGACTAATTTATTGCAAAAAGATATTCCTTTTGTCTTTGATGATGATTGTGTAGAAACATTTGAAATACTTAAGAAAGCTTTGATCACTGCACCTAATCACCTATTGTTCAGCCACCTGATTGGAATTTACCCTTTGAAATTATGTGTGATGCTAGTGATTATGCTGTAGGTGCTGTTCTAGGGCAAAGAGTTGATAAGAAATTGAATGTTATCCAGTATGCTAGTAAGACTCTTGATACTGCCCAGAGAAATTATGCTACTACTGAAAAAGAGTTCTTAGCAGTTGTGTTTGCATATGATAAGTTTAGACCTTATATTGTTGATTCCAAAGTTACTATTCACACTGACCATGCTGCTATTAAATATCATATGAAAAAGAAAGATGCTAAGCCTAGACTCATTAGATGGGTCTCCTGCTCCAAGAATTTGATTTGCATATTATTGATAGAAAGGGAGCTGAGAACCCCATTGCAGACAACTTGTCTAGGTTAGAGAATGTTCTTGATGACCCACTGCCTATTGATGATAGCTTTCCTGATGAACAATTAGCAGTCATTAATGCTTCTCGTACTGCTCCTTGGTATGCTAATTATGCTAATTACATTGTTGCTAAATTTATACCACCTAGTTTCACATACCAGCAAAAGAAAAAGTTCTTTTATGATTTAAGACATTACTTCTGGGATGACCCACACCTTTATAAAGAAGGAGTACATGGTGTTGTTAGACGTTGTGTACCTGAGCATGAACAGGAACAGATCCTACGCAAGTGTCATTCTGAATCATATGGAGGACACCACGCTGGAGATAGAACTGCACATAAGGTATTGCAATCTGGTTTTTATTGGCCTACTCTCTTCAAAGATGCTCGTAAGTTTGTCTTATCTTGTGATGAATGTCAAAGAGTTGGTAATATTAGTAGACGTCAAGAAATGCCTATGAATTATTCTCCTGTTATTGAACCGTTTAATGTTTGGGGCTTTGATTATATGGGACCTTTTCCTGCCTCTAATGGTTACACACATATTTTAGTTGATGTTGATTACGTTACTAAGTGGGTAGAAGCTATTCCAACTAGTAGTGATGATCATAACACTTCTATTAAAATGCTTAAAGAAGTTATTTTTCCGAGGTTTGGAGTCCCTAGATATCTTATGACTGATAGTGGTTCACATTTTATTCATGGTGCTTTCCGTAAGATGCTTGCTAAGTATGATGTTAACCATAGAATCGCATCTCCTTATCACCCGCAGTCTAGTGGTCAAGTAGAGTTGAGCAATAGAGAGCTCAAATTAATTTTGCAAAATACTGTGAATAGATCTAGAAAGAATTGGTCCAAGAAACTTGATGATGCATTACAAAAATCCTATGGGTATGTCTTCGTATAAGATGGTTTATGGAAAAGCATGTCATTTACCTCTTGAACTTGAGCATAAAGCATATTGGGCTATTAAAGAGCTCAACTATGACTTCAAACTTGCCGGTGAGAAGAGGTTATTTGATATTAGCTCACTTGATGAATGGAGAACCCAAGCATATGAGAATGCCAAGCTATTCAAAGAAAAAGTCAAACGCTGGCTTGACAAAAGGATACAAAAGCGTGAGTTTAACGTAGGTGATTATGTGTTATTATTCAACTCTTGTTTAAGATTTTTTGCAGGAAAACTTCTCTCTAAATGGGAAGGTCCTTACGTTATCGAGGAGGTCTATCATTCCGGTGCCATAAAAATCAACAACTTCGAAGGCACAAGTCCGAGGGTGGTGAACGGTCAAAGAATTAAACATTATATCTCAAGTAATCCTATCAATGTTGAAACTAATATTGTTGAAACCGTAACCCCTGAGATATACATAAGGGACACTTTCCAGAACATTCCAGACTCTAAAAAGGAATAGGTATGTGGTACGGTATGTAAACCGACTCCCAAACAATTCTAATGGCAATATTTATCAGTTTTTGAATATTTAAGAATTTTAGAAAGAAAGAAGTAGTCCGGGAAGGACACTAGGCCTCCATGAGGGTGGAGGGCGCGCCCACCCTACCTGGGCGCGCCCCCTGTCTCGTGGCCACCTCGTGTACCTCCTGGACTCCGTTTTCTTGCACGTTACGTATTTTGGTCGGTAAAAATTCATTATATAAACTCCCGAAGGTTTTGACCACCGTATCACGCAAATATCCTCTGTTTTCGTTTTGAGCTGTTTCTGTTTCAGATCTAGAGCATCATGACGTCTCCAAGCGCTCCCAAGGACAAGTTTTTCGAGAGGGTTATCAACCCCTATCTCACGGAGGTGCTGCAACACCCTCAAACCATTGAGATGCGTGAGGGGGTGCTGCACATCTGCGATGTGGAGGGACCAAGGCATACCGGAAGCGTGGAGACAAAGCTTGAAGCTGTGGAGCAGCAAGTTTTCAAGTGCCAAGGGATGGTGGAGCGTGGACTCAACGCCAACCAGATGATGATCACGGAGTTCACCAACAACCACAAGCTAGATGCCAAAGTCATTGGAGAGACCATCTTCAAGCTTCAAGAGAAAATCGAGCACCTCCAAGCCCAGATCTATGACCTGCAAAACCAGAACTGTGAGTATGAATATCGATTCAAGAGGATGAGTTTGGCTGCAGATTTAAGGATCCTGGAGACTCGATCATCCTTCTATGATGGTGAGCCTATGCCTTGGAAGATGGACGACAAGCCTACATCATCAACAACTCCTACTTCACCACCTCCAAGGACATAATCACATGGGTATGGGCACTCCCCTTGGCAACTGCCAAGCTTGGGGGAGGTGCCCCGGTATCGTATCACCATCACACTCCTATCTTTACCATTTTATTTAGTTCGACCCTTTTAGTAGTATCTTGATCTAGTAGATTGAAGTTTTAGTATCAAGTAGTTTTGAGTTTTTCTTTGTGATCCCTTTATGTAATCGAGTCCGTGAGCTATCTATAATAAAGATTAGTGTTGAGTCAAGGGCTTTGCTTTCTTGCTATGATCTTGAGGAAGTAGGAAGAATGAAAGAGTTCATATTGATCTTATGGATAGTAATAACTTCACACATAGAAAGTATGAGGCATAAAATTTGTTGAGAGTTGACAAACATAGTTTTGGTCATCGTTGCAATTAATAGGAAGTAATAAGGAAAGAGAGGTTTCACATACAAATATATTATCTTGGACATCTTTTATAATTGTGAAGCACTCATTAAGTATGACATGCTAAAAGAGTTGATGTTGGACAAGGAAGACAACGTAATGGATTGAGTAAGATCCTTCAAGTAAGTTGTCATTAATTGTGAAGCACTCATTAATTGTGAAGCACTCACATCTTAGTTAAAGTATATTTTCATAGACCTTCCAAACATGTTGAGATTGCCTTCCCCCCTCATGCTAGCCAAATTCCTTGCACCAAGTAGAGATACTACTTGTGCTTCCAAATATCCTTAAACCCAGTTTTGCCATGAGAGTCCACCATACCTACCTATGGATCGAGTAAGATCCTTCAAGTAAGTTGTCATGTTGCATGCAATAAAAATTGCTATCTACATATGTATGACTTATTAGTGCAGAGAAAATAAGCTTTATACGATCTTGTTGTGCAATAAAAGCGACGAACTGCATAATAACCGTCCACATACAAGTGGCAATATAAAGTGACGTTCTTTTGCATTAAGATTTTATGCATCCAACCCTAAAAGCACATGACAACCTCTGCTTCCCTCTGCGAAGGGCCTATCTTTTACTTTATGTTTTCACTTTATGCTTGAGTCAAGGTGATCTTCACCTTTCCCTTTTTCATTTTTTCCTTTGGCAAGCTCCTCGTGTTTGAAAGATCTTGATATATATATATATATCCAATTGGATGTAAGTTAGCATGAATTATTATTGTTGACATCACCCAAAGGTGAATACATTGGGAGGCAACACAATAAGCCCCTATCTTTCTCAGTGTCCGGCTGAAACTCCATAACCACAAGTATTGCGTGAGTGTTAGCAATTGTACAAGACTACATGATAGTTGAGTATGTGGACTTGCTGAAAAGCTCTATTCTCGACTCTTTCTAATGTTATGATAAATTGCAATTGCTTCAATGACTGAGATTATAGTTTGTTAGTTCCCAATGAAGTTTCTGAACCATAATTGACATTGTGAATTGATTGTTACTTGAGCATAAGAAGTCATATGATAATATCCATATATGTTGCTGTTATAAGAATGATCATGATGCCCTCATGTCCGTATTTTATTTTTATCGACACCTCTATCTCTAAACATGTGGACATATTTTTCGATATCGGCTTCCGCTTGAGGACAGACAAGGTCTAAGCTTGGGGGAGTTGATACGTCCATTTTGCATCATGCTTTTATATCAATATTTATTGCATTATGGCTGTTATTACACATTATATCTCAATACTTATGGCTATTCTCTCTTATTTTACAAGGTTTACCATGAAGAGGGGGAATGCCGGCAGCTAGAATTCTGGCTGGAAAAGGAGCAAACATTGGAAACCTATTCTGCACAGCTCCAAAAATCCTGAAACTCCACGGAACTTATTTTTGGAATTAATAAGAATTGTTGAGCGAAAGAAACACCAGAGGGGGGGCACACTCTGTCCAGGAGGGTGGGGGCGCGCCCACCCCTACTGGGCGTGCCCCCTGTCTCCTAGGCCCCCTGGTGGCCCTCCGGTGTCCATCTTCTGCTATATGAAGGCTTTTACCCTAGAAAAAATCGGGGGCATGCTTACGGGCCGAAACTCCACCGCCATGAGGCGGAACCTTGGCAAAACCAATCTAGAGCTCTAGCAGAGCTGTTCTGCCGGGGAAACTTCCCTCCGGGAGGGGGAAATCATCACCATCGTCATCACCAACGATCCTCTCATCGGGAGGGGGTCAATCTCCATCATCATCTTCACCAGCACCATCTCCTCTCAAAACCCTAGTTCATATCCAATCTTGTATCAAAACCACAAATTGGTACCTGTGGGTTGCTAGTAGTGTTGATTACTCCTTGTAGTTGATGCTAATTGGTTTACTTGGTGGAAGATCGTATGTTCAGATCCTTAATGCATATTATTACTCCTCTGATTATGAACATTAATATGCTTTGTGAGTAGTTACGTTTGTTCCTGAGGACATGGGTGAAGTCTTGCTATTAGTAGTCATGTGAATTTGGTATTCGTTCAATATTTTGATGAGATGTATGTTGTCTTTCCTCTAGTGGTGTTATGTGAACGTCGACTACATGACACTTCACCATTATTTGGGCCTAGAGGAAGGCATTGGGAAGTAATAATTAGATGATGGGTTGCTAGAGTGAGAGAAGCTTAAACCCTAGTTTATGCGTTGCTTCATAAGGGGTTGTTTTGGATCCATATGTTTAATGTTTTGGTTAGGTTTACCTTAATACTTCTTTTGTAGTTGCGGATGCTTGCAATTGGGGTTAATCATAAGTGGGATGCTTGTCCAAGTAAGGGCAGCACCCAAGCACCGATCCACCCACATATCAAATTATCAAAGTACCGAACGCGAATCATATGAGCGTGATGAAAACTAGCTTGACGATAATTCCCATGTGTCCTCGGGAGCTCTTTTCTCATTATAAGAAATTGTCCAGGCTTGTCCTTTGCTACAAAAAGGATTGGGACACCTTGCTGCACTTTATTTACTTTCATTGCTTGTTACTCGTTACAATTTATCTTATCACAAAACTATCTGTTACCTACAATTTCAGTGCTTGCAGAGAAAACCTTACTGAAAACCGCTTGTCATTTCCTTCTGCTCCTTGTTGGGTTCGACACTCTTACTTATCGAAAAGACTATGATGGATCCCCTATACTTATGGGTCATCAAATAACTTGCCCATCAATATTATCAACCAAGAGATCTTTAACCATAGCTATACTAGGTTCAACTTTAATTTGCTCAGGGGGTGTGGGTGTTCTAGTATAACTCGTACGAACCACAGTTGAAACTAATTAGCATGATCGTTTATTCTAACAGGAAAAGGTGGTTTCTCAATATAAGCAGTATGAACAATAGGATCAACATTATAAGTAATAGTTTCTTCTTCAACTTTAATAGGTTAAACTACTTTAACTTCAATGGGAGGATGATATTTAAACCACTTCTCCTTAGGGAGATCAACATGAGTAGCAAAAGATTCACAAAAAGAAGCTACTATCTCAGAGTCAAGTCCATATTTAGAGCTAAAATCACGAAAAGCATCGGTATCCACAAAAGATTTAACACAATCAAACTTAAGGTTTATACCTGACTCTTTACCTTCATCGTGTTCGCAATCTTCAGAGTTGTGTTTAATTCTTTCCAATAAATCCCATTTGAATTCATTATCCTTCTTCATATAGGAACCAGTACAAGAAGTATCAAGGATGGAGTGACCATTATGTGAAAGCCGACCATAAATATATTTAATTATATTTTCTCTTGAGAGCTCATGATTGGGGCATGAATATAACATTGACTTAAGCCTCCCCCAAGCTTGAGCGATTCTTTCTCCTTCACGGGGCCAAAAATTATATATATAATTTTGATCACGATGAACCAGATGCATAGGATTAAACTTCTGTTGAACTTCCAATTCAATCGGTTGTAGTTCCATGATCTAATATCATCACATAGCCTATACCATGTCAATGCCTTTCCCTTCAAAGATAAAGGGAAGACCTTCTTCTTGACATCATCCTCAGGTATACCTGCAAGCTTAAATAGTCCACAAATTTCATCCACAAAGATTAGGTGCATATCAGGATGTAATGTTCCATCTCATTCATAAGGATTAGCTAGAGTTTCTCTATTACACCCGAAGGAATTTCATAATAAATATTTTCAGTAGGTGCAGTAGGTTGACGAGAAACTCTTTTCTCTTCCGGTCTAGGTGAAGATACCCCGAACAAGCCCCTGAAAGGATTATTTTCCATAGTAACTAGTGACAGTAAATTTCAGCACACTATATAAATGTTTCCTTACCAAAGTTCACTTACCAAATGCGTTTCACTCCCCGGCAACGGCACCAGAAAAGAGTCTTGATGACCCACAAGTATAGGGGATCTATCGTAGTACTTTCAATAAGTGAGAGTGTCGAACCCAACAAGGAGCAGAAGGAAATGACACGCGGTTTTCAGCAAGGTGTTCTCTGCAAGCACTGAAATTATCGGTAACAGATAGTTTTGTGATAACATAAATCATAATGGGTAACAAGTAATAAAAGTAAAAAAGGTGCAGCAAGGTGGCCCAATCTTTTTTTGTAGCAAATGACAAGCCTGGACTAACTCTTATATAAAGCAAAGAGCTCCTGAGGACACATGGGAATTGTTGTCAAGTTAGTTCTCATCATGCTCTTATGATTCACGTTTGTTACTTTGATAATTTGATATGTGGGTGGACCGGTGCTTGGGTGCTGCCCTTCCTTGGAAAATCATCCCACTTATGATTAACCCCTCTCGCAAGCATCCGCAGCTACGAAAGAATAATTAAGGTAAACCTAACCATAACATGAGACATATGGATCCAAATCAGCCCCTTACGAAGCAACGCATAAACTAGGGTTCAAGCTTCTATCACTCTAGCAACCCATCATCTACTTATTACTTCCCAATGCCTTCCCCTAGGCCCAAACAATGGTAAAGTGTCATGTAGTCGACGTTCACATAACACCACTAGAGGAAAGACAACATACATCTCAACAAAATATCAAACGAATACCAAATTCACATGATTACATATAACAAGACTTCTCCCATGTCCTCAGGAACAAATGTAACTACTAACAAAGCATATTCATGATCAAGATCAGAGGAGTATTAATTATCATTAAGGAGCTGAAAATATAATCTTCCACCAGTTAAACCAACTAGCATCAACTACAAGGAGTAATCAACACTACTAGCAACCCACAGGTACCAATCTGAGGTTTTGGACCAAGATCAGATACAAGAGATGAACTAGGGTTTGAGAGGAGATGGTGCTGGTGAAGATGTTGATGGAGATTGACCCCCTCTCGATGTGAGGATCGTTGGTAACGACGATGGCGATGATTTCCCCCTCCCGGAGAGATGTTTCCCCCGTAGAACAGCTCCGCCGGAGCCCTAGATTGGTTCTGCCCAGGTTCCGCCTCGAGACGGCGGCGCTTCATCCCAAAAAGCTTCCTTATTTTTTCAGGTCAAAACACACCATATAGCAGAAGATGGGCGTCGGAGGCCTGCCAGGGGGCCCGCAAGGACGGGAGGCGCGCCCTCCACCCTTATGGTTGGCTGGTGGCCCCCCTCTAATGCTTTCTTCGCCCAATGTTTTTTATTTATTCCAAAATGACTCTCCGTGAAGTTTCAGGACTTTTGGAGTTGTGCAGAATAGGTCCCTAATATTTGCTCCTTTTCTAGTCCAGAATTCCAGCTGCCGGCGTTCTCCCTCTTCATGTAAACCTTATAAAATAAGAGAGAAAAGGCATAAGTATTGTGATATAATGTGTAATAACTTCCCATAAAGCAATAAATATAGATATAAAAGCATGACGCAAAATGGACGTATCAATAGTGGAGGTATTAGCGCAGGTTACCTCATCCTGAGTTTCCAAATCGGTCCTTCTCCATAAAGAAAAATGGGAACATTTGCTGTATTAAAACCAGCATGGAGGTAGAATGTATGGGACAAAGCAAAATATTTGCCATAAATAATATTACTTACACATAACTCCTGGACAAACACCTGTAACTGCCTTTTTCCTTCATCTTAGTATAATATTCCCATGATGGGAAGATACGCACATAGGATTTAACAACATCAAATGTGATAGATGTTGAACTACAAATGGCTGGTTGTGCTTTGTCCATAGGAATAGGTGTACTAGCTGGTGGAGTTGGGGTTAGCCGTGATAGTACTGGCACTTTGGGCACTGGAGCTGCCATACTAACTGCTCTTTTTTGGGAGCTCTGTGGCGGAGATGATGTTGTGTCAACTGGAACTGGGTTACTCCTGCTGTGGTTGGGGTTAGATTGGGTGAAGCTGGTTCTCTGTCCATCGGAGTAGGGGTACAATCTTCAAGAGTCTGGGCTATGTGTGGTAGGGCTGGTTCCCATGCATGTACAACCCGGGTGCTATCTCCACCAAGAGGTAGCACTGTTTTATTTGAAGACCATGTTTTTACTCTGCTAGATACTGCCATCACCCCCTCCAATTCAAATGGCTGATAAACAAGAAAAGTACTTGAATGCACAAGCCTTGTATGAGAGGAATATGCAATAGATAGTGTGGGAAAAACAGGGCATGAAATAGTTCACATGTATATTTTTAACTAAAAAGGAGACATAATTTCACATATGTGATGTCTATCTAAACTGGATAGCATATCATGGCATAATTCAAAGATATTGGAGCATGAGGTGTTCTTTGATTGCTTTCCTTATGAGTGGAGGTCGGGATCGCACGATGGTTAACTCCTACCAACCCTTCCCCTAGGAGCATGCGTAGTAGTACTTTGCTTCGAGGGCAAGTGGACTTTTGCAATAAGTATATGATTTCTTTATGACTAATGTGAGTCCATGGATATACGCACACTCACCCTTCCACTTTGCTAGCCTCTATTGTGCCGCGCAACTTACGCCGGTATCATGAACCCATTATTTACCTACCTCAAAATAGCCACCATACCTACCTATTATGGCATTTCCATAACCATTCCGAGATATATTGCCATGCAACTTTCCACCGTTCCGTTATTATGACACGCTCCATCATTGTCATATTGCTCTTTGCATGATCATGTAGTTGACATTGTATTTGTGGGAAGGCCACCCTCATAATTTTCGTACATGTCACTCTTGATTCATTGCATATCCCGGTACACCGTCGGAGGCATTCATATAGAGTCATATCTTGTTCTAGTTTTGAGTTGTAATTCTTGAGTTGTAAATCAATAAAAATGTGATGATCTTCATTATTAGAGCATTGTCCCAGGGAGGAAAGGATGATGAAGACTATGATTCCCCCACAAGTTGGGATGAGACTTCGGACTTTATAAAAAGAAAAAAAGAGAAAAAAGAAAGGCCAAAGAAAAAAAAAGAAAAGAAAAAAAAGGAAAAAAGAGAAAAAAGAAAAAAAATAATGAGAGAAAAAGAGAGAAGGGACAATGCTACTATCCTTTTTACCACACTTGTGCTTCAAAGTAGCACCATGATCTTCATGATAGAGAGTGTCCTATGTTGTCACTTTCATATACTAAGTGGGAATTTTTCATTATAGAACTTGGCTTGTATATTCCAATGATGGGCTTCCTCAAAATGCCTAGGTCTTCGTGAGAAAGCAAGTTGGATGCACACCCACTTAGTTTCTTTTGTTGAGCTTTCATATATTTATTGCTCTAGTGCATTCATTGCATGGCAATCCCTACTCACTCACATTGATATCTATTAATGGGCATCTCCATAGCCCGTTGATACGCCTAGTTGATGTGAGACTATCTTCTCCCTTTTTGTCCTCAGAACCACCACCATATACCACCATAGTGCTATGTCCATGGCTTGCGCTCATGTATTGCATAAGAGTTGAAAAAGCTAAAGCGCGTTAAAAAGTATGAACCAATTGCTTGGCTGAAACTGGGGTTGTGCATGATGGGAGTATTTTGGGTAATGAGGATGGAGCAGGCGTTTAAACTTGCGTTTGGTATTGTGAAGACAATTATGGTTTGTAATATTTGCTCCGGGATTTGCTTCAAGATTTTGCGGTTTCCTTCCTATTTGCTTTATGTTTTATGTCGGCAGAGCCCGGCCCCGCGCATACCTCAACAGCCGTTAGCCCCGACCGGATCACCAGGACGGGACCAAGGAGTGAGGGGCTACGTGACAAGTTAGGCTCCTAAGTCGCGATGCTTAGGAGTCCCCCTTGACGCGCAAATAGCAAATAGGGAGGGAATGTAGGGGTAGATCTGGCGTTCTACTTTGGCAGGGCCGGACCCCGCGCATACCTCAACCGCCATTAGCCCCGACCAGGGCGGGACTAAGGAGTGAGGGGCTACATGACTAGTTAGGCTCCTGAATCGCGATGCTCAGGAGTCCCCCTTGACGTTCAAACAATCTTCATACCTAGGATCCACTCGGGGAGGAGCGTGCGATGACCAAGTCCGAGGGACCTGGCTGGGTGGCGTGCGCTCGGGCATGACCCGGGCGCAGCCCCCGTGTCCAGCCCCCTCGCGTGACGCTCCCGACGGGAGGTGTTGCGATGAGGCCATACACTGAGCTCTAGGCTCCCTGAGGTTGATACGGCCGTGGGCCGCCCTCAGTTGTTTATCACCAGTGCGGAGCATAGCGCTTCCGTATGTGTACGGGCATAGCCACTCCTCGATAGTGTCGTCAGCCAGCACGGAGCATGGTGCTTCCACTGGTACGTGGGAGCCCACCCCTCCGGGAGGAGCCCCCGGGGCGTGTACAGCCCCGCCCTGACACATAGCTTGCACGACAGGGCTAGATGAGGTGTATCTGGGCACTCGTGAGCCAGCGCGGGACTCATAAGGCCCTACCTCAAGGCGGGTTGCGCCTGGTCTTGGATCTTTGACAGTTGTGTGTTCCTGCGAGATGGTTAGATACAAATGCTCTACGTCCTCAGGTCCCGGCCCTCGAGCGAGCTCAGCCGCCGCTAGTATGCCATGTCGCGATGCCGTGGACAAGACCAGGTGGTGAGGGCTAGAGAGCCAGTAAGAGCTCCTGAGTCGCAATGCTCAGGAGCCCCCCTTTTAACGCACAAGCGATTTGCATGAGGGAGAGGAGGCCCGTGGTAGGCGGAAGATGATAATCATAGGCAGGTTAAGCATGAAGGGAAAATCATCTTACGCAAATGCAGGAGGGATACATGCCACTGGGTCAGGCCCGAGCGACTTGGGGATGATGCAGCCTGAGGGGTGCCCCCAGCAAGGTAAACTAAAGACATAAGCAAAAGGGATACATGCCGCAGGGACGGGCCCATGCGGCCTGAGAATGATGCAGCCATGAGGGCGCTCCCAGCTGAAATCAACTTTGGAAGATGTCACCTGGTACCATTGTAGAGGGGGTGTTGGAGTAGCTGAATATGCATAGTGAAGAGGCCGACCCTCACGAGCCACCGGAGCCCTGAGCCTCGGGAGGCTCTGGGATCCAGGCGGTTCCTTGAGGACCATCTCCATCTCCGCTAGGACCGCGTGATGCCTGGCCTCCTGAGCTGCTAGAATGCTCCACAAGTGATGCTAGAAGGTGGCAACCGCGTTCGGCAGGCCGAAAGGCATGCGAACATAGCTGTGCGGTGGACCCTCGCAACGTCCCATGCGTGACGGCCAGAGGTGCTCCTGAGATGCGTCTCGGTTGAGCCCTGGGACATCGATGGAGACGCGCAGCCCACCATCCTCGCCTGGATGGGGAGCCATGCCAGGCAAGCAGCGATCACCGCGCATGGCTCTTGCTTCCTGAAGCTCCTGAGTGGTTTTGGTGATGAACTCTTGAGGGTTGGGCTTCCTACGCCATGTGCCTTCCTGAGGGAAACATGCCGCGAAGCACACCTCCAAGTGGTGCTCGAGCGCCTCCCTCGTAATTTTGGCAAAGTTCGAGGCCCTCTAGAAGAGAGCCCCCGAGCCCTGCCCGAGGAGGGCGCAAGGCACGCCTTCCTATGCGATGGAAGGAGGCGCCCCTTGCACGGGCGTGGATCCTGATGCGGCACCTCCTGAGATGCCAACCTCCTGAGGCCTTTAGCTGAGCGGTGTCTTCTTCTTCTTGGGGAGTGCCTCTGGAGGGTTCTCGCCCTTGCTGTCCTGGTTCTCGATTGATGCAACTTGGAAGGTGCGCTGGAGGGAGCACACCGCATCTATTTCCTCGCAGGGGACCGTGATGATTCCGCCGCTTCCTGTCATCATGAGGACGTTGTAGCCGTGGTGGGTCAACGCCATGAACTTGGCCAGGGCTGGATACCTGAGGATGGCACTGAATGGCAGGCGGATGTGGGCGACGTCAAAGTCGATGAGCTCGGTGTGGTAGTTGTTGCGCTGTTCGAAGGTGACAGGGAGGCGGACCTGCCCGATCGGGGTTGTGGAGCCATGAGTAACTCTGGAGAAAGTCTTGGTAGGCTGAAGTTGATCATATGGCACTTGAAGGTTGTTAAACGTCTCAACGGACAGAACGTTGAGCCCTGCGCTGCCATCGATGAGGGTCCTGGTGACTTGCATGTTGCTGATGACTGGGGAACAAAGCATCGGGAGGACGCCAGCGGTAGCCGCACACTTGAGTTGATCTGCTGAGCTGAAGGTGATGGCGCACTTGGACCACCTGAGCGGGTGCGTGGCCTCAAGCCCGGGGAGGACTGCATTCACCTCGCGAGCAAACTGCTTGAAGATGCACTGAGAGGTTGGGGCCTGAGCTCTGCCCAAGATGCAAGCAATAGCACGTGGGTCCTGGAAGCCCCCAGCCCCCTCATCCTGGTGGTGGTCGTCGTTCCTTCTAGGCGGTGGCGGCAGAGGAGGAAGACCCGCGTTGCCCTGTGGGCGGTCCTCGCGAGGCTGATCCCTACACGCTCCCTCGCGAGGCTGATCCTGCCAGCGATCCTCACGAGGTCGGTCACGCCACTCCTGGCGAGGGCCACGGTCGTCCCATCGTCCTCCGCCTCATCCTCCTCCTCGGGCATAGCCCCGGTCGTTGCACTCGGGTCGTCGACCGAAGCGTCCTTCTCGAACGGCCCTGAGCTCTTGGCACTCGTTGGTGTTGTGGGTCTGGAGGTTGTGGTAGGCGCAGAACGGTCGGCTGCCCTTGGATGACTTCGGCTGGTCCCTGCTGTGCTTCGTGTCTGGCTCTGCTGCAAGCTCAGCTGCTCCTTTGTGCTTCACGTCCTTGGCCTTGGCCTTCTTCTCTTCTGGGTCAGCAGCTAGAAGCTCGAGGAGGGAGAGGCGTCCTTGAAAGTGCAACTATCCCTAGGTGGTTTTGGTAATTCATAACAACTTATAGCTCATTGGGTTAATGCTATTCCAAGACTATTATTTCAGGAAAGCTCAATGAATGGCATGGCATGGATGATGAAAGTGGATCCCTCAAAATACTAAGGACAAAGGATTGGCTCAAGCTCAAAAGCTCAAGACTCTTCATTTTACATTTTAGTGATCCAAGATCACATTGAGTCTATAGGAAAAGCCAATACTATCAAGGAGGGATGAGGTGTTGCTTAATGAGCCTCTTGCTTCATGTGCTTAGTGATATGCTCCAAAACCCTCAACTACTTTCCCACATCCACAAATGACCTAAACCCAAAGCCAAAATTGGTCACACCGATTCTTCCTATCCGGCACCACCGATTCCAAAAGTCATAGCCACTGCCACAAACCCTAAGCAAATCGGTCTTACCGATAGGGATCTCAGTCTCATTGAGATGGAGTTGCAATCTCTCTGTTTCCCTTCGTAACGTTTCGGTCTAACTGAAGTGAGCGATTGGTCCCACCGAGATTGCAATGTAAACTCTCTGTTTCCTTTTTGTAACATTTCGGTCTCACCGAAAAGAGCAAATCAGTCCCACCGAGTTTACCTGACCAACTCTCTGGAAAGCTTATTACCAAATCGGTCTCACCAAGTTTGTGTAATCGATCTTACCGAGATTACGTTATGCCCTAACCCTAACCGAATCTGTCTCACTGAGATGCATGTCGGTCCCACCGAAAATCACTAACGGTCACTAGGTTTACTAAATCGGTCCGACCGAGTTTAACAATTCGGTCCCAACGAGTTTGGTAAATTGCGTGTAACGGTTAGATTTTGTGTGGAGGCTATATATACCCCTCCACCTCCTCTTCATTCGTGGAGAGAGCCATCAGAACGAACCTACACTTCCAACTTACCATTTTTGAGAGAGAACCACCTACTCATGTGTTGAGGCCAAGATATTCCATTCCTACCATATGAATCTTGATCTCTAGCCTTCCCCAAGTTGCTTTCCACTCAAATCCTCTTTCCACCAGATCCAAAACCTATGAGAGAGAGTTGAGTGTTGGGGAGACTATCATTTGAAGCACAAGAGCAAGGAGTTCATCGTCAACGCACCATTTGTTACTTCTTGGAGAGTGGTGTCTCCTAGATTGGCTAGGTGTCACTTGGGAGCCTCCGACAAGATTGTGGAGTTGAACCAAGGAGTTTGTAAGGGCAAGGAGATCACCTACTTCATGAAGATCTACCTCTAGTGAGGCAAGTCCTTCATGGGCGACAGCCATGGTGGGATAGACAAGGTTGCTTCTTCGTGGACCCTTCGTGGGTGGAGCACTCCGTGGACTCGCGCAGCCGTTAACCTTCGTGGGTTGAAGTCTCCATCAACGTGGATGTACGATAGCACCACCTATCGGAACCACGCCAAAAACATCCGTGTCTCCAATTGCGTTTGAATCCTCCAAACCCTTCCCTTTACTTTCTTGCAAGTTGCATGCTTTAATTTCCGCTGCCTATATACTCTTTGCATGTTTGCTTGAATTGTGTGATGATTGCTTGACTTGTCCTAAAGTAGCTAATATCTGCCAAACTCTAAAATTGAGAAAAGGTTAAGTTTTTATTGGTCAAGTAGTATAATCACCCCCCCTCTAGACATACTTCAAGGTCCTACAAGTGGTATCAGAGCTTTGGTCTCCATTTGCTTTGATTTCCATAGCTTTTGGTGGTCATAGCCTTGGTTTCACAACCTAGGAGAGTATGGCGTCTAGCGAGGGAAATTATCACCGTAGAGGTCCTTACTTTGATGGTACTAATTTTGCTAGTTGGAAGCATAAGATGAAAATGCATATTCTTGGACATAACCCCGCCGTTTGGGCAATTATTTGTATTGGCTAGCAAGGTGAATTCTTTGATGGGAGAGAACCGAACCGTGAAGCTAATGCGGAAGAATTGAAGATGTTGCAATACAACGCTCAAGCTTGTGATATCATCTTCAACGGATTGTGCCCTGAAGAATTCAACAAAATCAGCCGTCTTGAGAATGCAAAGGAAATTTGGGATACTTTGATTGATATGCATGAAGGTACCGAGTCCGTCAAGGAATCCAAGTTGGATGTGCTCCAAAGTCAGCTTGACAAGTTCAAAATGAAGGATGGTGAAGGTGTCGCTGAAATGTACTCTAGGCTTGCTCTTATCACAAATGAGATTGCCGGCTTAGGGAGTGAAGAGATGACCAACAAATTCATCATCAAGTAAATCCTAAGAGCATTGGATGGAATGTATGATATCGTGTGCACATTGATTCAAATGATGCCAAACTACAAAGATCTCAAGCCAACGGAAGTTATTGGAAGGATTGTTGCTCATGAGATGTCACTCTTGGATAAGGAGGAACTTCACAACAATTCAAGTGGTGCTTACAAAGCCTCAAGTGAAGCCCCCACATCATCAAGTGCGAAACCAACCTTCAATGAAGAATTGAGCTTAATGGTGAAGAACTTCAACAAATTCTACAAGAGTAGAAGCAAAGTAAGAAGCTCCAAGTCAAGGTCTTACAATGACAAGAGATCTTCTAGCCGAGAGCACAATTGCTACAATTGTGGGAGACCCGGACACTACTCCAATGAGTGTAAGGCACCCTACAAAAGAAGAGAAGATTCTCCAAGAAGAAGGAGCAAAAGAGAAGAATCACCACCAAGAGAGAGGAGGAGTAGAGATGATCGTTATGAACGAAGACCCTCACGGAGAAGCAAGGATTCGAAAAGGAAGGACAAGTCATCAAGGAGCTACACAAAACGAAGACATCAAGCTCATGTTGGTGAATGGGTTTCCGGCTCCGACTCCGACAATCACTCCGAAAGAAGCTATCACTCCGACTCCGAATATACTCAAGATGAAGGTGTTGCCGGTCTAGCACTTGTGTCAACCACCTCCTACGACATATTTGATTCACCAAATGAAGGTGTTGGAAGATGCTTCATGGCCAAAGGTCCAAAGGTAACACATCTCGAGTATGTTGATTTCAATAGTGATGAAGATGACTTGCTTGTGGATGATGATTTACTTGTTGACAACTCTAGTGATGAATACTATGATGAAACGTCAATTAATCATGCTAATCATGCTAAAATGAATGACAATGATAAGGAGAAGATTGAGCTTCTAACTAAAGAATTAAACTCTCTTAAGTTAGCTCATGAAACTATCTACGAAGATCATCGAGAACTTTTAAGGTCTCATGAGAAGTTACGCTTTAAAAAGATCAATCTTGAGCAAGAGCATGAGTTCTTAAAAGCAATCAATGATGATCTCCGCAAGAAAAGTTCTTCTTACATTGCCAAGCATTTACTCTTATCTACTTACATGCCTCAAGTCAAGTCTAGTAACAAGTACAAGAAAGATACTTCCTCTAGTAGTAACAATAATAATGTCAAATCCAATATTGTTGCTTCTAGTAGTTCTCTTGATTCCACTAATGATTCTCTTAGCCAAGTTACACTTGAGCAAGAAAATAGCTTATTGAAGGGAATTATAGAGAAAGGTGTTTACAAGAGCCTTGCCGGGAGTAAGCAATTCGAGGAAATTGTACGCAAGCAAGGAAGGCACCAGAAGAATCAAGGTGTTGGTTTTGAACGAAAGTTCAATGCCAATGGAGTTGAGTGGGAAGAAGATCAATACCCCAAGACGAAGTTCGTTCCTCAACAAGAGAAGTATGATCATACTTCCTTCAAGGGAACACAAGCTCAAGATGATCTTCCACCACAAGACCACAAGAACAAAGGCAAGGACAAGCTTCAAGAAGAGATTCATGCATTTGAAGAAGCACCTAAAGCCTCGTTCAAGTGGGTCCCCAAGACTATGTCAAGTTCTACTTCATCAAGTACAACTACAACTCCAAGGATTCCCATCAAGATGATGTGTATCCCGAAGAAGAAGAACTAGAGAGTTCTTGAGGGTGACTCCGCCAACATTCTTCACTCATATCATTTTGGCAAGAACAAGTGCAATCAACTTCCACATCTTGCAATAGTTCAAGGAGTCACAAACCCTCATGTTGGTAAGGCAAGGGACAAGGTAACCTAATGTTTTCATGGACATCATCTTGTGTGTGCATCACTCTATGTCTATGGATATTCTTGTTTGTTCCTTGTGGGACTAACCCATGTAGGTAAGTTGAAGTGCAACTCACTCCAAAGGACTGCTCCAAATGATCTACATCAACATTGAGCATCCACATCTTCAACACCTACATGAAGTCATCATCGACAAAAACCAAGGTTAGTTCATCCCTCTAAGGGGGGATCTCACATCTAGGGGGAGCTTAACTCTAAGAATTGAGTCAAAGCAACTCTAATGGTGTGAACATATTAATGCATTATGTAAAAGTGGTAACCCCACTTGAGCTTAAATGATGAGTATGACCTATGATCAAATGTTCTCATTTGACTCCTAAGTCAATATACTCATATATAGATGACCTAGTCATCGCCAATTGCTTGATAGATGCTAGAATTGGTTGTGAATGCTTTGCCACATATTTCATTTGCCATCTTATTGTGTGAGCATGTTGGTGCATATTTTACTCATTCAAGGACATCCACTTGTTGTTTTGATTGTTTGGTTTCTTTTCTTTTTACCAAGTGGATGGACAAGAATGCCTAAGAACCTTCTTTAGCTATCTATGCTTTTCTCATCTCAAACTCTATTCATGCTACATCACAAAATTTGATCAAGTCAGATTCGAACCACTCTGTGTGAGGAGCACTCGGAGTCCCCGATTTGTCATAGACTTAAACTTCCAAAACCTCTTTGTGATTCTCGGTCTGACCGATTCTTCCATTTCGGTCCTACCGAGATCACCAAGTTGATCTGAGTTTTCAATCTCGGTGCAACCGATTTGAACTTTTCGGTCTCACCTATTTGCTATAACTGAACACAGTTATGCATCTCGGTGCCACCGAGTTGTTCCACTCGGTCACACCGACAGGGTCGGGCTATATATAGCCACGGGCAAAAGTTTGGAAATATCTCTGAAACCCTTCGCCCGCGCAACAGCTCTCTCTGCCATCGTGGTCTCCGGATCGTCTCCTCGTCGCCAGTAGCCTCCTGTCGCTGGTCTCCGCCGTCGTCAACGGATTTCGTCCCCGCCGTTGCCGCCGTAGCAAGTCCACCGCCAAGTTAGGGTATGGACTTGATCTTTGTGCTATCCACGTCTGATTCCTAGCACATTGTTTTCATATTGATTCTTGCCATGATTGAAACTCTTCTATCCAGCCAAAGTAGTCCATAGATTAGATGCGATTCAAATTTTTAGGGTTAGGTTTCCGCCGAAAACCATCTCGGACCCACCGAGTTGAAAAACGCGGTCTCACCGATTTGGTTTATGCCATTGCACTAGTTACCCTCGGTCTGACCGAGAATTACTAATCGGTGCGACCGATTTGAAGATTCTGTGAAACCCTAGCAGTCTCGGTGCCACCGAACTGAAACTCGGTCCAACCGAGATCATCAGTTTAGGTTCCAAAACTGCTTCAGTATCACCGAGTTTGAAAATCGGTTGATCCGAAATGCTTTCTGTGGAAAACTAAAACTAAACTTTGGAATCATTCTTTTGCAAAAATCTCTGCATTTTGTGATGCTCATCTTTTCTATCTCATCTATAACTCTTCACAGGGTCAGCAGTCAGCTTTTGCAGTATGTCTGATCGCAGTGACAGCTAGAACAGGTCTGAAGAGCAGACGGACTTGAGTGAGGGCACTAGTCCCTCAACTTCAGATGATGGGAGCAGAAGTACTCCTAGCAACTTGCCTAAGGCTGCAACTAGGCAAAGGAGGAAAAGAACATCAGATTCTGAGGATGAAGATTACAAAGCTGAGGAAGATGAGGCCACTTCCAAGAAAGTGGTGCTCAAGAAAGAGTATGGCTCTGCACAGAGCACAAAACCAGGTCTGAAGAGAAAAGTTCCTGCCAAGAGAACTCCAATGCCAAAGGCGAGGAAGTCCACTCAAGTGCCAGCTCAAGCTCAACCCAAAGAGGCACCTGCAATGAAAGATACATCATCCAAACCTCAGAAAGTCCCCACTGGTGCAACTATGAAGTTCACAATTGAATCAGAGGATGATGGTGATCAGGATAAGAAAAAGAAAAGAGCTAGAACCACAACTGCCAAGGTCCTTAGAAAGCCCTCAATGAGAAGGGATTTTGATGAAGAGGAAGAGGATGCTGCACCAGCTCCTAAGGCAGCTAAGCTTATGTGAGATGCAGTCAGATCAGGGGCTGCAACAACCAAGCCCAAGGAAGCACCCAAAGCTGCCTCCAAGGCCAAGCAAGTTCCAAAGAGGAATACTAGGAGTATTCCAGCTGCTGAGAAGAACAAGGCCCCAGTGGCCAATGTTGCTGAAGATTCAGATGAAGAAGGACAGGTCCTTAGAAAGCTCAAGCCCAAGATACCAGACCACAGTGACGCCCATCCTGTGGCTGGGGACATGAGAATCAGGAAGGATTCAGGGCTGAGACTGTGGAGGATGGAAGATCCATATGCTTCAAGGAGAAGAACTGCTTTTGACTACATGTTCCACACAAAGGAATAGCAGGACTTCTATGAAACAATTCTGTTGGACAAGAAGCCCATAGTCTGTGACATGAGATGGGTTGACTGGAAATTCATCAAGGAGAATGAGCAGCACTATCCTGGAGTGCAAGACGGCTTTGTTGCTTGTGGAGTTGCAGATTTTGTTGGACAGAAGTTCACCAACTGGAATGATGAGCTTATCATGCAGTTCTACTCCACAGCACATTTTTACCCAGATGGTAGAATTGTTTGGATGTCTGAAGGTACAAGGTACCAGTCCACTGTTGAATAATGGGCAAGTCTAATCAATGCCCCCAAGGAAAATGAGGATGACTTGGACATTTATGCAAAGAAGAAGTTGGGTCACAATTCAATGGCTCACATGTACAAGGAGATTCCAGACAAAGCAGTAGAGACTCACAAGTTTGGATCAGTTCACTTTCTGCTGTCAGGGTTGCCAACCATAAATTGGATTCTGAGGCACACTTTGTTGCCCAAGTCTGGTGACCATAACATGATCAGAGGGCATGCCATCAATATGTTGCATGTGTTTGATGTGCCACAGAAGTTCAAAGTCATGAGCCTGATCATTGAAACAATTAAGAGGACTGCAGCAGATCAGAAGAGGAGCTGTGGATATGCACCTCAGATTCAAGAATTGATAAACTCAAAGATGGGCACAGGGAAATATCAGTTGGATAAGGAACATTTTCCACTTTATCCAGACTTTGAGGACAATGAGGTTGTCATGAATGAAGATGATCCACAATCAGTTTAAGCTCTGGAGAAGAAGGAGAAGGCAAAGAAGGAGAAGGCTGCCAAGATGCCAACTCAAAAGAAGGCATCTGAGTATTTCTTGAAAACCAAAAAATAGCAGCTTGGTTACTTGATAGCATCAACTCTGAGGATTGAGAAGGGGTTGGCCACCCTAAATCAAAACCAGGAGAGCCTGGAAAGAATCATGGAACAAAAATTCTATGATCTAGATGTCAAGGTAACTGAGATTCAGTCAGTTGTGGAGCAGCTGCAGGATGACATGCAGGAGAGGAAGGGCAAGACAACCACCAATGTGTTTGCCAGAGTGCCCAGAGCCTAGAGGTCAGTTGCAGTGCCAGTGACAGACACTAGAGCAACAACTTCAGCACCAGCCACTACCCCTACAGTTCCAGTACAACCAGCTCCAGCACCAACTCCTCCAGCTCCATCCACATCAATTGAAGTCTTCGTCCAAGGAGCCATCTCTACACCACCACCAGAAGATCAAGCCTGAGAAACGATCTAGCACTATGCATTTTCTATGAACTTTTTGGTAACTTGTTGCCAAAGGGGGAGAAATATGTATAGATCATAGGCTTCGAGAGAGAGAGTGTGTTGCTTTTATTCTCTCTTGCTTTATTTGGTGGTTTTTCAAACTTTGTTTGCTTTTGGTTGAGATACTATGCTTGTGAGACATTGATGATCATGTGTTTGATCATAAGCTACACTTACGCATGCTTGATATTATCCTATCTATCTTATGTGATCATTCACTATGCTTGGTGATGAGTGCATGTATCCATTGTTTATTATTTTGAGTGCTCCACCAAGATGTATGTGACATGGAAGAGTAACCCATGAGCCAAATTCATTGTGCATTTGCAGTCCAAAGCAAATCTAAAACTATGCACAAATTTAGGGGGAGCTCTTGCTTATTACATACTTCTCAAAGCGACGATGTTATTCAATCTTATTATCTTTTGTCGAAGCTTTGATCTATATGTTGTCATCAATTACCAAAAAGGGGGAGATTGAAAGTGCAACTATCCCTAGGTGGTTTTGGTAATTCATAACAACATATAGCTCATTGGGTTAATGCTATTCCAAGACTATTATTTCAGGAAAGCTCAATGAATGGCATGGCATGGATGATGAAAGTGGATCCCTCAAAATACTAAGGACAAAGGATTGGCTCAAGCTCAAAAGCTCAAGACTCTTCATTTTAAATTTTAGTGATCCAAGATCACATTGAGTCTATAGGAAAAGCCAATACTATCAAGGAGGGATGAGGTGTTGCTTAATGAGCCTCTTGCTTCATGTGCTTAGTGATATGCTCCAAAACCCTCAACTACTTTCCCACATCCACAAATGACCTAAACCCAAAGCCAAAATCGGTCACATCGATTCTTCCTATCCGGCACCACCGATTCCAAAAGTCATAGACACTGCCACAAACCCTAAGCAAATCGGTCTTACCGATAGGGATCTCAGTCTCATCGAGATGGGGTTGCAATCTCTCTGTTTCCCTTCGTAACGTTTCGGTCTAAACGAAGTGAGCGATTGGTCCCACCGAGATTGCAATGTAAACTCTCTGTTTCCTTTTTGTAACATTTCGGTCTCACCGAAAAGAGCAAATCGGTCCCACCGAGTTTACCTCACCAACTCTCTGGAAAGCTTATTACCAAATCAGTCTCACCGAGTTTGTGTAATCGATCTTACTGAGATTACGTTATGCCCTAACCCTAACCGAATCTGTCTCACCGAGATGCATGTCGGTCCCACCAAAAATCACTAACGGTCACTAGGTTTACTAAATCAGTCCGACCGAGTTTAACAATTCGGTCCCAACGAGTTTGGTAAATTGTGTGTAACGGTTAGATTTTGTGTGGAGGCTATATATACCCCTCCACCTCCTCTTCATTCGTGGAGAGAGCCATCAGAACGAACCTACACTTCCAACTTACCATTTCTGAGAGAGAACACCTACTCATGTGTTGAGGCCAAGATATTCCATTCCTACCATATGAATCTTGATCTCTAGCCTTCCCCAAGTTGCTTTCCACTCAAATCCTCTTTCCACCAGATCCAAAACCTATGAGAGAGAGTTGAGTGTTGGGGAGACTATCATTTGAAGCACAAGAGCAAGGAGTTCATCATCAACGCACCATCTGTTACTTCTTGGAGAGTGGTGTCTCCTAGATTGGCTAGGTGTCACTTGGGAGCCTCCGACAAGATTGTGGAGTTGAACCAAGGAGTTTGTAAGGGCAAGGAGATCGCCTACTTCGTGAAGATCTACCGCTAGTGAGGCAAGTCCTTCGTGGGCGACGGCCATGGTGGGATAGAAAAGGTTGCTTCTTCGTGGACCCTTCGTGGGTGGAGCCCTCCTTGGACTCTCGCGGCCGTTACCCTTCGTGGGTTGAAGTCTCCATCAACGTGGATGTACGATAGCACCACCTATCGGAACCACGCCAAAAACATCCGTGTCTCCAATTGTGTTTGAATCCTCCAAACCCTTCCCTTTACTTTCTTGAAAGTTGCATGCTTTAATTTCCGCCGCCTATATACTCTTTGCATGCTTGCTTGAATTGTGTGATGATTGCTTGACTTGTCCTAAAGTAGCTAAAATCTGCCAAACTCTAAAATTGGGAAAAGGTTAAGTTTTTATTGGTCAAGTAGTCTAATCACCCCCCCCTCTAGACATACTTCAAGGTCCTATAGTCCTCCTCAGCCCTTGCGCACTTGGTCGCTAGGTTGAACAGCTCCAGGGATGTGCACAACTCCTCGTGGATGGTGAGCTCTTCCTTCATCTTGACGTCGCGGACGCCATCAGAGAACGCTGAGATGATGGCCTCGTCCGTCACCTTGGGAATCTTGAGGCGGGCGCTGCTGAAGCGCTGGATGTATTTCTGCAGGGTCTCTCCAGGCTGCTGCTTGATGCGGCACATGTCACCCGTGGCCGGAGGGCGGTCGCGAGTGCCCTGGAAGTTGGCGATGAAGCTGCTGTGCATCTTGTCCTAGGAGGAGATCGAGCCGGGAGGCAGGTTTAGGAGCCTGGTGCGGGCGCCGTCCTTGAGTGCCATGGGAAACTAGTTCGCCATGACCTTCTCGTCTCCGTTGGCCGCCTCGATGCCCAGCTCATAGAGCTGCAGGAACTCCGCGGGGTCAGCTGTACCGTCATAGCGAGGAGGCAGGTCCGGCTTGAACTTGCCCGGCCAGGCGACGCTATGTAGCTCGGTGGTGAAGGCACGACAACCTGCTGTGGCCACCGGAGCCCTTTGCTGACGCGAGGCTTGCTCCTGGTGGTACCCGCGCACCGCCGCCAGGGGCAACACGGGGTCTTGGTGCGCTGGTGTAGGGACGCGGTCTTGTCGAGCTGGTGTAGGGAGCACGTGAGCGCCTTCTTGAGTTCGAGGGATTTCTTGGCAGCTTCTTTCTTGTCGCGCGGGCGTTGGATGCGGTGGGTCACGTCTAAGGGCCGCACGCCTTGGAGCCAGGGCGCCATCTTGGGGGAGAGGTGGCGGAGGCGCTCCCTGAGCCGCGTCGCCCATGCCTGAAGGAGGGCGAGGCAGCGAGAGGGACGGCGCGGGAGAGCCCCCTGCAGCACTGACGAGCTCGGTGATGCGAGCGAGCCACTCTTCATAGAGGTCGTCGATGGGGCGGTAGTGCAGGAGCTCACGTGCCAGGAGCAACGCGGCCTGTGCGTCCGTGGGGGCGCGACGAGCGTGAGGCGATGAACCAGCTAGGGTCAGCGACGGAGTGGCATTGCAGCCTTCCCGCCGCACCGAGGGGTGCAGCGAAGATGCTTGCTACTTGTTCCCCGCCGGGCCGGTGGCGGCGTTGCAGCAGGCGACGGAGAACGATGAGGGGGCCCGCCGACGGGAGCCGTCTGGGCGACGCGGGTGGCGAGAGCAGCCCGGCACTCGGCGCAAGCTCGGCGAGCGTGTGCCATGGATGCAATGAAGCGATGGGACGCAGATCAGCGGAAAGAAGATTTCGGTGCACCCCTACCTGGCGCACCAAATGTCGGATATGGGGTTCCGGCAAAACCCTTAAGGTTTGGGGTGCGCACGAAGATCTCTCCCTATCGAAACACGCCCTCAGCCTCGCCGCGATTTCTAAGCTAGATCGATGAACAACACAAGAGACACAAGATTTAAACAGGTTCGGGCCACCATTGTGGTGTAATACCCTACTCCTGTGTGTGGTGTGGTGGATTGCCTCTTGGGCTGATGATGAACAGTAGAAAGGAAGAACAACCTCACGGGGAGAGGTGTTCTTGTTCTTGGAGGTGTGTGAGGGAGTCCTGGACTAGGGGGTGTCCGGACAGCCGGACTATCATCGTCCGCCGGACTCCAAGACCACAAAGATACAAGATTGAAGACTTCGTCCCGTGTCCGGATGGGACTTTCCTTGGCGTGGAAGGCAAGCTTGGCGATACGGATATGTAGATCTCCTACCATTGTAACCGACTCTGTGTAACCCTAGCCCTCTCCGGTGTCTATATAAACCGGAGGGCTTTAGTCCGTAGGACATAACCTCCATTACAACAATCATACCATAGGCTAGCTTCTAGGGTTTAGCCTCCTTGATCTCGTGGTAGATCCACTCTTGTAATACACATCATCAATATTAATCAAGCAGGACGTAGGTTTTTACCTCCATCAAGAGGGCCCGAACCTGGGTAAAACATCGTGTCCCCTGTCTCCTGTTACCATCCGCCTAGACGCACAGTTCGGGACCCCCTACCCGAGATCCGCCGGTTTTGACACCGACATTGGTGCTTTCATTGAGAGTTCCTCTGTGTCGTCACCGATAGGCTCGATGGCTTCTTCAATCAACAATGCCGTCCAGGGTGAGACTTTTCTCCCCGGACAGATCTTCGTATCGGCGGCTTCGCACTGCGGGCCAACTCACTTGGCCATCTGGAGCAGATCGAAAGCTACGCCCCTGGCCATCAGGTCAGGTTCGGAAGCCTAAACTTCACAGCCGACATCCGTGGGGACTTGATCTTCAACGGACTCGAGCCACAGCCGAGCATGCCGCGCTGTCACGATGGGCATGATTTAGCTCTACCGCCGGACAGTGACTTGGTGGTCGCACACGAATCCGCTCCGGCCCTCAGTCCGGAGCCGGTCGCCCAGATCGAGGACCGGTGGCTGGACACCGCCTCGGGGGCTGCAACTTCTGCGGCGATGGAGCCGAACTCTGACCTTGTCCCCTATAAAGCTCGTGACTCCGAGGTGCCGGACTCCCTGCCGGACTCCGAACCTCCGGCGCCCCTGCCAATCGAATCCGATTGGGCGCCGATCATGGAGTTCACCGCCGCGGACATCTTCCAACACTCACCCTTTGGCGACATCCTAAATTCGCTAAAACATCTCTTGCTATCCGGAGAACCCTGGCCGGATTATGGCCAGGATGGTTGGGATGCGGACGACGAAGAAATTCGAAGCCCTCCCACCACCCACTTTGTAGCCACTGTCAACGATCTAACAGACATGCTAGACTATGACTCCGAAGACATCGACGGTATAGACGACGATGCCGGAGACGATCAAGAACCAGCGCCTGCAGGGCACTGGAAGACCACCCCAACACATGACGTATATATGGTGGATACCCCAAAAGGAAGCGACGACGAGGAACAACGGGGCGTGGCAAAGGATAATCCCGCCGATAAACAACCAAAGCATCGACGCAAGCGCCGCCCTAAGACCCACCTCGACAAAGACATCATTCCTAATGACCCAGCGTTAGAGCAGGGCAAACCAGTGGACGACGAACATGCAACCAAGCAACCGTCCGAACAGGACGAATCGGATAATCAATCCAATCCCGGTGAAACCAACAGTCCGGACGACCTCACACCGGACATACTACCGGAACACAAAAACCTTCACGAAAGACTCGTCGCCACCGCAAGAAGCCTGAAGAAGGAAAAACGGAAGCTCAAAACAGCGGAAGACATACTCAGAGTGAGGTGGAGCAAAGTGCTCAAAACCGCAGACAAATACGGCAATGGCCATCAATCAAAGAGCTATCCGAAGCGCAAGCTGCTGCCAGAATTTGATGAGGAAGCCATAGAGCCCCCACAGTCAAAAAACAAACAGGCCGCCTGTCCGGATAGACGACCAGATGATAGGCCCAAATCTACAAGCCGTGCCGCACATAAGTCGACTCATGACCCTGGGAAAACAGATGGCCCAGCCAGGTCCATTTACGGGCCAAAAAAGAGGGCCCCAGGAAGCAGCACAACACGTCAAGTGTTCGAAGTCAACGGCACACCCAAATACAGGGGCGCCGCACACCCACTTTGTTTCACCAATGATGTGCTGGATCATGAATTCCCAGCAGGGTTTAAACCCATAAACATAGAGCCTTACGACGGAACAACAGACCTTGGAGTCTGGATAGAGGATTACATACTACACATACATATGGCTAGAGGAGATGATCTCCACGCCATAAAATATCTACCCCTCAAGCTCAAAGGGCCAGCTCGGCACTGGCTCAAAAGCCTCCCAGAAAACACTGTTGGAAGTTGGGAAGAGCTTGAGGACGCGTTTAGAGCAAATTTTCAAGGGACTTATGTCCGCCCTCCGGATGCAGATGATCTAAGTCATATAACTCAACAGCCCAGAGAGTCAGCGCGCAAATTCTGGAACAGGTTCCTTACTAAAAAGAACCAAATAGTCGACTGTCCGGACGTCGAAGCCTTAGCAGCTTTTAAACACAACGTCCGAGACGAATGGCTTGCCAGACACCTCGTCCAACAGAAGCCGAGGACAATGTCCGCGCTAACAAGCCTCATGACCCGCTTTTGCGCGGGGGAGGATAGCTGGCTAGCAAGATGCAGCACCAGCGACCCGAGTACATCCGAGAGTAGAGATGGAAACGGAAAATCACGGCGCAGAAAGGATCAGCGCCGGAATAAAGAAAAAAGCCCAAAGAATATGGCGGTCAACGCCGGATTCAAAAGCTCGCGGCCAAACAACAAAACACTACCTCTTAAGGATAACAGTGATGAGCTATCCAACTTAAACAAAATTTTGGGTCGGATATGTCAAATCAACAGTACCCCCGGAAGGCCTGCAAACCACACCCACCGAGATTGTTGGGTTTTCAAACAGTCCGGCCGACTAAATGCCGAACACAAGGGGCTCGACGCATCAAGCGAGGATGATGATAAACCCCACAAGCAGAGCACAGGAAAACAAAAGACTTTCCCCCAAGAAGTCAAAGCAGTAAACTCACTTCATGTGATAATACGGAAAAACAATGCGGCACCCGCTAAGACGGGTCTCGCACGGTCCACCCCAGCGGAACCTCGAGATTGGACGTCAAAACCAATCACTTTCGACCACCTGGATTACTCCAGAAGTATTCGGAATGCAGGATGGACTGCTCTGATATTGGATCCTATAATCGACGGGCTACAATTTACACAAGTCCTGATGGACGGAGGCAGCGATTTAAACCTGCTATATCCAAACACAATCCGCAAGTTGGGGATAGACCTTACTAAAATTTGACATAGCCGCACCTCCTTTAGAGGAGTAACGCCAGGCCCTTACGCCAAGTGCACGGGCTCCTTATTACTAGAAGTTGTGTTCGGGCCACCGAACAACTTTCGACGCGAAAAACTAATCTTTCATGTCGCCCCATTCAAAAGTGGCTATCAAGCACTATTGGGACGTGAAGCTTTTGTCCGCTTCAACGCCATACCACATTACGCGTCTCTTACACTTAAAATGCCCGGTCCATGTGGCATCATTTCATTGCGAGGGTCATGTAAAGACCCCGGACACGGCTAGACGAGTCCGGCACAAATAAGCTAGGGGCTCCCTAGCCGCACGCCCCTTCACAAGGGGCTGAGCGTATAAGCAATAGCGAGCTAATATAGACTCCGCTTTACTTATTAATATTTTTAATATACCTCTTTTCGCATGATTTCCTTTCAAACTAAGTTCCTCTTTTTTTACAGATGAACAACGTGCACACCCGTCCAGGATAACGGCACAACGGAGACACAGGCGCATACATGCAGTAGGGACCCGTGGCAAGGATTCTTTTCAGATTAAGACCCTGCGTAAACCTTTTTTACTGTCTCTTGTTGCTATAATCCCCTGGCTTCTCATTATAACCAGAGTGGAGCCTGGCGTTTTGGCATCGGCCGCGTCAGAAGACCTTGCCCGTACCTGGACACTAGGGGCTTAGGGCATTGTTCTGCCCATTATTATAAAGACCGAATACCTTAGGGAGTGTTCGACGTCTCGAGTTAGGCCTTATATGCATCAGCTCCGAATCATGTCTTTGGTCAAATGTTGGGTTTGCCCGGCTCCTGTGTTTTGCTGCCTTACGTTCCGTATCATCGGCTAACGCGGCACCAGGAGAACTACTGCGATTGTGCCCCAGTTCGGCTGGGCGAGCACCTCAGCAGAGAAAGCCGAAAACTGACTGTCATGATACAGCGAGAGACTGGTCAACCACTCGATCGACAACCGGAATGTTTAGAATTCCCCCGCTTTGACGAAGGACCGTTTCCCGGTCAGGCACACACGCGCCCCGAATTCGGAGAGCGCGGTGCCCCCAGGGGCTATATCATAGCCCCACCCTCGAACTCTAATGGCTAAGTGAAAGTGATAAAGCATCATAGTCCGGATTGCCTCGTTTGCTACGCTACCACCTCCTCAACAGGACCGAGACGTCGGATTAAGTGTGAAAACACGCTATTTTTGCGAACACCCCCGCACCTTGTGCGTGGGGGCTGAAGCCGAAGACTGCCATCTTTCAGGTTATACACACTTATACATAAACGGCCGCATAGGAGATATTTCAATACTTGGAACGCACAAGTATAAAAAATGATTACATCATAACTATTGTTTTACAAAATAAAACGTTCATTTGAACGTGACATTTTTTGAGCACTGCGACTCTATTACATGAGCGCCACGCATAACGTCCCCAAAATAGTGCTCGGCGGGTAACTGGCTTTCGTCCGAACCCGGGGTTGCAATAGCGGTGGCATCCATCTCTGTCCAATGTGTCTTCACACGGGCAAGGGCCATCCGCGCACCCTCTATACAGGCCGACCGCTTCATCTCCTTGATATGCGGCACCGCCCCAAGAAACTGCTGCAATAAGCCAAAATAGCTCGTCGGCTTGGGCCTCTCCGGCCAGACATGAGTCACGATATCCGTCATGGCAAGTCCGGACAACCTATTCAGTTCAGCCCATTCGGCCAACTGATCGGTCAGCGGAAGTGAACGATCCGGACTATGGAATTGAGACCAAAATAACTCTTACGTCTGGTGATCCTTCTGGCTTCGGAAGTGCACAACGGCATCCACCGCACTCGCCGGTAAGTCCACATATGGGTCCTCCGGACCCCACAGCTGGCCAAGCTAGACATAATTTGGATCCGTAAACCTGCGGCGTAGCAGAAAAGGCTTGCCAGCCACAATGTCTCCGGCCTGACGCAACTCCTCCTTCATAGCCCGCATTGCAGAACGGGCATCCTTGGCTTCGGCGGTGGCCTTCCCTAGGTCTTCTCGCTCCGATTGACACTCCTTTTCAAGAGCCTCATTGTGGTCGGTAGCATACTTCAATTTAACGGCCAATTCGGCCATCTCTTCCCTGCTTCGGCAGTGCGCAGCCCTTTCGGCTTCTGACTCCTCAGCCGCCCTCGTGGCAGCCGCATCACTCCTTCTGGCTTGCTCCTTGGCTTGAGCAAGTTCTGCCCGAAGGCTCTCCACAGCAGCAGCACCATCTGCGTCAAGCATAAATATTGTAAGAGGTGGGCTTTTTCTCCCTTAATAGGTGACTGCGGAGAACAAATTTACCTTGCGACTCGTCAAGTCGCTTGTTGACTAGCGCGATGTCCGCATCCGCCACATCGAGTTGCCGCATTAATTCGGCAACCCCATCAGTCCGGCTAGCCCCCGGACTACCCGCCACCTGTATAGGAAAGGCGACACTTAATACCTGCGATTTTGATCCTCGGCACGCTGTCGCTTTCGACAACCTACCGAGTCTCAGGGGCTACTATTTATACAGGGCGCACTATTATGTGCAAAACTGTCAAAAAGGCGCGTCGTTTTTACGTACCTCAAACGCCGCCAGCAAACTCCTGACGGCATCATGCAATCCGCTTTCGGCGGACGAAATCCTTCCAATCACCATAAGCATCAATGCACGGTGATCTTCTGAGACGGACGCCCTCTCAAGCAGATCCTTCAGCTCCCCCGGCCGAACACTAGTCGGCGCCGAACTCTTCGGCTCGGCCGGGCTAGGGGATACCCTCCGTGACGACACTTCTGGCTCGTCCGCCATATCCGACGGCACAGCAGACGGAGGTGTCTCGCTCTCCATCATCTCCGGACGAAGATCCCCCGAAGACGAGCTCATCTGAGAAGGCCGCAGGTCCGAACTACAAGGTAAAAATTTCGTTCATCCTCAGAGGCACAAATAGAGATGTTTCTTATTTATGAACTCCCCTCTTTTTACTCACGGCTCGCTAGAGGGCTGATTCTTTAGAGAAGACTGTGCGGCCGGGGCCTCCTCGGACGCAGGACCCTCCAGCGAAGATTTCTTCCCTCGCTTAGGGGCTTTGGCCTCCGGGTCTTCAGAGGCGGTCCTCTTCTCCCCCTGGAGGGAGGGATTCTCGATCCCCCCTTCTTCAAGCACCCCCTTGGGCGGGGCGGTAGCTCTTCTGTTTTCCCCCTCGCCTTCTTCTGAAGGCGCAACCTCCAACATTCTGACCAGCACGGGCTCCGGCACGGTCTCTGGGAGGGGGGCCAGACACCGTATCAACTTTGCTTGCGCTATCCACTCCTGCTGAAGGATAACAGGTTAAAAAGGTGAATCGAAGAAGGGCAAACAAATGGTACGTCCTAACACTGAGCTACTTACTTGAGTATCCGGGTGATTGCAGCTTAGGCCGGCATCCTCGGTTAATTCCGGACACACCACTTGTGGTCCGAAGAACAACTTGTACATCTCCACGGGTGTCGTACCCATGAAGTGTTGGAGAATCCGTGGTCCCTCTGGATTGAACTCCCATAGCCGGAGAGGATGGCGTTTGCAGGGCAGGAGACGCCTAATTAGCATGACCTGCATCACCACGACCAGATCGATCTCCCTCGCTTGGAGGTCTCGAATCCGGCCCTGCAATTGGGGCACGTCTTTGGACGGCCCCCAATCAAGCCCTTGGTTGACCCACGACATCAACCGTCGTGTAGGTCCCGAGCAGAACGGAGGCGGTGGCTTTTGCCTGCTGCCCCTCGGAGCGGTGATATAGAACCACTCCCGCTGCCACAAGCCGGGCTCCTCTTGGAAGGAGCCCTCAGGCCACGGGGCATCGGCCCTCCTGCTTACGGCCGCCCCGCCGCACTCTGTTGGACGCCCCCCGATCATCTTCGGCTCCACCTTGAAGGTCTTCAGCCACAGGCCGAAGTGGGGGGTGACGTGGAGGAAGGCTTCGCAGACAACGATGAATGCAGAGATATGAAGGATGGACTCCGGAGCCAAGTCATGGAATTCCAGCCCATAGTAAAACATGAGCCCTCTCACAAAAGGATCCGTCGGGAAGCCTAAACCCCGACGGAGGTGGGATATGAAGATGACATACTCGCCAGGCTCAGGGGTAGGGATGGCCTGCCCTTCGGCGGGCAACCTGTGTGAAACCTCGTAAGACAAGTACTTGGCCTCATGCAGCTTAAGCACGTCCTCCTCCATGACAGAGGAGGGCATCCACCGGCCCTGAAGGTCGGAGTCGGACATTGTTGAAGGTCCGAAGCGCTCGAATCTGGGGCTCTGAGTGTTTGGAACTTGGAGCAAGGAGAGGATTCGATGGAAGATTGAAGAGAAGAAACGAGCCTTGGTCCTATTATAAAGAGGGGGAATACCAAGAGCCGTCTCCGTGACCGTTCGGGATTCGCCTTCAATAGAGGAGGCGTGGCGACGGGCGCGGCTGGGTTACCCACGTCCGTATTTATGAGAATCCCGGAATAAGGGGAACAGATCTCTGCTTCGACAAGACGTGCCAAAGAAACCGCTTCGCTAAACGCGCTAAGGTGGTATAATAAAAAACGATTCAAGTAAAGGCTTGGTAGTGGTGTGACGTCATGCCGCAAAATACGTCAGTAGATTGAACTTGTGTATATATTATTCTCTCTACGGTGGAACGTGGAATTTATTTTGCAGAGCCGGACACTATCCTGGTGTTCACAATCTTCTCTGGATTATTCAAAGGAGGAACCCGCCTTGCAATGCCGAACATTATGCGCGCCGGACTCATCGTCATTGAAGCCAGGTTCAGGGGCTACTGAGGGAGTCCTGGACTAGGGGGTGTCCGGACAGCCGGACTATCATCGTCCGCCGGACTCCAAGACCACGAAGATACAAGATTGAAGACTCCGTCCCGTGTCCGGATGGGACTTTCCTTGGCGTGGAAGGCAAGCTTGGCGATACGGATATGTAGATCTCCTACCATTGTAACCGACTCTGTGTAACCCTAGCCCCCTCTAGTGTCTATATAAACCAGAGGGCTTTAGTCCGTAGGACATAACCTCCATTACAACAATCATACCATAGGCTAGCTTCTAGGGTTTAGCCTCCTTGATCTCGTGGTAGATCCACTCTTGTAATACACATCATCAATATTAATCAAGAAGGACATAGGGTTTTACCTCCATCAAGAGGGCCTGAACCTGGGTAAAACATCGTGTCCCCTGTCTCCTGTTACCATCCTCCTAAACACACAGTTTGGGACCCCCTACCTGAGATCCGCCGGTTTTGACACCGACAGTGTGCTTGAGGAGGAATCGATCCGTCTCTGGATGAGATGCCCTCATACTGTGGTGGCTAGCCCTATTTATGGAGGCCCTAGTCCTCTTCCCAAATATTGAGCGGGAAGGGATCCAACACGGCCATTTTGAAAGGGGACAACTAGTACAAGCTATCCTGACTAAAGGTGGTCTTCGCCTGCCAAAGGCACTGGTGGTGACGCTGTCTTGGGCTCCACGGTGACCTCCGCCCTGCTGTCCTAGTGGTATTGGTCTTGTTGCACCGATATGGAAACCTTTGCCTGATGCCTCGGTACTCCGCGCCTGCGCTTGCCACCTTTGCACCAAAGAGGAAATGAGGACACTGTGCGGGCTGGCGCCCGTCTGGCCTTGGTCGTCATGGCCTGCGCCATGGGCACCTCGCAAGGTACCCCTTGCCTTGATCTCTCCGCCTCCTCGCGAGCCTTCCTGGTGAGGCTGCCCCTGAGGAGGCCTTGCGTCGTCCTCCCCGCGAGGCTTGGCCCCTCGCGTGGGTCTTGAGTGTTGATGAAGATGGGCCATACTTGGCCACAGGTTGAGCCATGCTGCAGGCCGCAGGCAGGCAAATCTGGGGACCCCCGTTCCCAGAATGCCGATAGCGATATTGCACAATATAGAGGGGCCGCACACCCTTTATGCTTCACCGATGAGGTCATGGAACACCAATTTCCAGAAGGGTTTAAACCCGTAAACATCGAACAGTACGATGGAGCGATGAATACGGCTGTCTGGATCAAAGATTTTCTTCTCCACACCCACATGGCTCGAGGAGATGACCTTCACGCCATTAACTATCTTCCTCTAAAGCTGAAAGGACCAGCACAACACTAGCTAAACAGCCTCCTAGAAAACTCCATTGGAACCTAGGAAGACATGGAAGATGCTTTTTAGGCTAACTTTCAGGGCACTTATGTCCGGCCACCGGATGCGGACGACTTGAGTCACATAATTCAGCAGCCAGGCGAATCAGCCCGAAAACTTTGTAATCGGTTCTTAACTAAAAAGAACCAGATCATGGACTGTCCAGACGCTGAAGCCTTAGCGGCCTTTAAACACCGTGTCTGTGACGAATGGCTCGCCTGACACCTTGGGCAGGAAAAGCCGAAGACCATGGCGGCCTTAACGGCACTTATGACCCGCTTCTGTGCGGGCGAAGACAACCGGTTGGCTCGTAGAAGCAACAACTCGGGTGACTCCGGCACTTCTGAGGTGCGGGACGGTAATGGTAAACCTTGCTGCAATAAAAACAAACGTCGGAACAACAACAATGATGACACGGACGATACGGTAGTCAATGCCAGATTCAGCGATCCTAAGTTCGGTCAGCGAAAGAAACCTTTCAAAGGCAACAAGGACGAGCCATCTAGCTTGCATAAAATCCTCGAGAGGCCCTGTCAGATTCATGGCACACCCGATAAGCCTGCGAACCACACCAACAGGAATTGTTGGGTTTTCAAACAGGTCGGTAAAATAAATACCGAACAAAAGGGAAAGGTACCTCCAAGTGAAGATGATGATGAGCCCCGTCAGCCGAACACCGGGGGCCAAAACAGTTTCCCCCGAGGTGAAAACAATGAACATGATCTATGTCACTCACATTCCCAAAAGGGAGCGCAAGCGCGCACTACGGGACATCTACGCCGTGGAGCCTGTCGCCCCCCCAAGTTCAACCCATGGTCAGCCTGTCCGATCACCTTTGATCGCAGGGATCACCCATCCAGTATCCGTCACGGGGGTTTGGCCGCCCTGGTACTTGATCCAATTATTGACGGATACCACCTCACTAGAGTCCTTATGGACGGAGGCAGCAGCCTCAACTTGATTTATCAAGACACTGTCCGTAAGATGGGCATTGACCCATCACGAATCAAGCCTAGTAACACTACCTTTAAAGGTGTGATACCAGGAGTGGAGGCCCATTGTACGGGCTCACTTACACTGGAGGTAGTATTCGGCTCCCAGACAACTTTCGCAGCAAAGAGTTAATCTTCGACATCGTCCCTTTCCGCAGTGGCTACCATGCACAGCTTGGACGAACTGCTTTCGCCCGCTTCAATGCAGTCCCGCACTACGCTTACTTGAATCTTAAAATGCCCGGACCACATGGCGTTATTACATTAAATGGTAACATGGAGCGCTCCCTCCATACTGAAGAGCACATAGTGGCCCTTGCAGCCGAAGTGTATGGTGGCCTTATCAAGCCGAACAGTTCACCGGCCAATAACACCAACGACGTATCCAAACGAGTCCGGTCCATGCATAATAGCGATAAATCAATGAATCTGGACCTTGATTAGCAGTTCGGCCTCCGCCGATCGCCCTACCAGGTTGCGTCTTGTGTACTGCATGTACATAATTACACACTAAAAATACCTTGGGCGGTGCCGGAGGCACACCGCGGACGAAGTCCATTGTATGGCTTGACCCTATCTAGACCACATATATCTTTTTCCTCTTACTGAAGGTTCATCAAGAGCCCTACTTGCGAGATGGTTGTTGCAGGAACTCCTTTTAAGGCTAGCGCTTTCCAACCATCAAATACTCCTCTCAAAAGACTTATTACTAAGGAGAAATGGCGCAGACGTGCGGCAGGGCATCACTGGAGTTTCTCTTTTGAACTATGATCTTTAGGCCCTGTGTTAGAGTTTCCCTTATGTAAAACCTTTTTATTTTTCTTTGGGCATGTAATATGGCCTCAATATTGAACGACATTGTTTGTCGTCGACGTATCAATAAAGATATAAACGAAGCGGATGATTATCACCTTCTTGGTTGGGTCCTGGTATTACCTTGTCATATGTGTTCCCCCTCACGTTCGACAGGCATATGTGGTCCGGCACGGCCTTCATACCAGGGGCTGTATTTGGCCCCGCATAGCTCGTAAGTCCGAACACCTATAGGGAACTCTTCGACGTCCCGGATATTGCATTATATGCATCGGCTCTGAATCATGTCTTTGTTCTATAGTTGGGTTGCCCGGCTCCTGTGTTTGCCACCTTACGTTCCGCAAGTTCGGCTAAGGTAGTAAAGCGAGAACTACCGTGATTGTATTTCTGGTTCATCCGGTTAAGTACCTCAGTAGAGAAAGCCAAAAATTGACTGTCATGATAGGCGAGAGCGTGTCAGCGATCTGGTGACTTAGTGTTACACTACAAATCATTCACGATTTATGTCGTGCTATACGAGGGGCTAGGCTTTTGACCAGCCACGTTGCAAAGGCGCCGCACTCCGGATCATCGTTCACGCAACAAGGGGCTAGTACTTAGCGCCACCAATGGACTCTTATGGCTAAGTGAAAGTACTAAAGCCGCATAGTCTAATTGCCTAGTTCACCTTGCAAGAGCATCCTACATTGTACCAAGACATTGGATAAAGTGCGGTCATGCGTTCCCGAACACCCCTGTAATATTTATGTGGGGGCTGAAGCCGACGACTGGTAAACTTTCAGACATATAAACGGCCAAATAGGAGGATAAACTAACCATAAAGCATAAGCATAGCTATTTTACACCATGAGTTCATTACACGACTCTTACAAACCGGACTCAACTATTCAAATATGACGTCCTTTGAGCACTGGCCCTCTACAATGCGGGCTCTCTCGAGGACCTCGTCAAAGTAGTTCTCCGTCCGCCTGTGCTCCTTGCCTTCATGTGGCCCTGCGATGGCAATCTCGGTGGCCTTCATCTTCGCCCACTGAACCTTTACGCAGGCGAAGGCCATCCGGGCACCTTCTATGCAAGACAACAGCTTTGGACAGTCCGGCCACCCTGTGCAGCTCGGACAGCTGCTTCAGCTGGTCACTCAGGGGCACTGGAAGTTCTAGCGCAAGGTACTGCAACCAGAACAACTTCTCCGTTGAGCTCCCCTCTTCGGCTCGAAAGAATGCGGCGGCATCCGCAATACTCCTCGGCAGATTCGCAAAGGCGCCTGGAGAACTCCAAACTTGGGTCAGTAAAATATATCTCTTACTGGTAAATCTACTCTGCATGATAAAGGCCTTACCAGCGGCAATCTTCCTTGCCTCTTGGATCTCCTGGTGAGCGCCCTGGGCTTCAAGGCGAGCTTCTTTCATGCTCTCAAGAGCTTTCGTGAGCTCGGAGGCATGTTTGGAACTCTTCTGCTCCAAGGACTTGCACTTGGCGATGGCGCCGTTGAGCTCATGTTCGACCTCCCCCACCCGCGCCTCATGTCTTTGGTGGGTGGTCTGCTCAACCTCTAGCTCCTTGGTCGCTATGTCCGCAGCCGCCTTGCTCACCTCCGCCTACTTCTTGGCTTCGGCGAGGGCGCTTTTGACGGAATCGACCTTAGTTGTGCCAACTATGAGTATATTCATAACAATCTTCGTCAGTTTAAAACGACTAACACACATATAACTTTCGAGTATGTCGTAATGCCGCATACCTTGGGTTTTGTTGAACTGCTTGTTGATGCGGTCGAGTTCCTCATCGGATAGCTGAAGCTTCCGATTGAGCTCGGCAATCTCTGCGGCCTTAGCAGTAGCCGCCGGCATAGAAGCCTGTCTAACAACATATATGACAAATTATATACTTGTTTTTCGATCCTCTATTCGAATTGTTTTAATTCGGACAGAGTCTCAGGGGCTATTGTCTATACATGGGTTTAGCCTCACACATATATGTATACAAAAAAACTTGTAAAGAATATTACATCGCATACATCGAAGCCCGTCAGTAGGCTATTGAAAGCTTCGGTTAGTCCGCTCTTCACGGACCCAACCTTTTCCATGACCACACCTATCAGGGTGCAGTGTTCCTCGAAAATGGAAGCGCGTTGCAGTGCTTCCTGCAGAGTGTCAGCAGCCTCTGGATTGACAGAGGCCACCGACGGAGCTCCTGCTCCTCCCCTCTCTTTCAAAGGGGGATGTTGGTCCGAACCCGGAGCCATACTAGTCTCCGGGACGGTGTTCGGATAGGGCCTGGACGGTTGAGGCCCCTCACCCACGTGGTCATGGGGGTCGCCGTGCCCCGCTCTACAGCGTCCGAGCTGTTGTCCTCGGGCGCCTTCTGGACGGTCTTATCCGCTCCTCCCCGGCCAGGAGATGGCCTTTGGGACGAGACGTCAGTGTCCTCCATGGCAGGGGAGAGAGGGCGCGGGATGGCCCGTCACTCTCTGCCTCTCCAGGTGCTAGAGAGTTCCCCTCCAAAGAGGAGGGAATCGGGATCTCACGCGGAGGGCTGAAAAGCATAAAAATATTGGGCATGACAGAGGCAGATTAAAGCGATAATTGAACGAGTAAGTTTCTGACACTTACGTTTCGGCCAGGGGCTTCTCCCTTTGGACCCTCTCCGGGCTGTGTTCGGGCTCTGAGTCCGAACTATCCAAGAGGACTACCCTCCCCTTCTTTGGCGTCGCCCCCTCCAGTTTTGCGGAGGCTGTCCTCTTTCCCCTCCTCGTCTTGAGGGGGGAATCGCTCTCCACCTCTTCCTCCTCCTCATCCTCCTCCTCTTCCCCCTCTTCATCCTTGTCTTCCTCATGAGAGGAGACGGCCTCGATCTCTCCAGACACTGCTTCCGGAGGGCCTTTGTGGTGGGGCCCGTCCTTGGGCCCCTTGCCCTTCTTCTTGGTATTCTTATCTGGTGCCTTATAAGGCACCGGGACCAGCATCTCCTCCAGCGGAGGAGTGACTGGGTCTTTGGGCAACAGAGCCGGACTCTTCATCCGCTCCGACTTCTTGGTCCAACCCTGTAAAGGATGGGTTAATGAGTTTTGTATCAACCGAATATATAAACCGGGTACGTCTTCGGAAAGTTAAGATACTTACCGGAGAGGCCGGATTCGTGGCGTTGAGGCCGACGCCTTCGGTCTCCATGGGCCATCTCTTCTTCGCCTTAAAGAGCAGCTTCCACATTCCCTCGTGCATGGTGCTGAGGAAATGCTGTAGAGTCCGCGGCTCCTCTGGCTTGAATTCCCACATGGGGGAAGCCCGACACTGGCAGGGGAGAATGCAGCGGAAAAGCATAATTTGAACCACGTTGGTTAGACCAACATTCTTCCCCACCATGTTGGTGATGCGCATTTGTAGCGCCTGCATCTCTGTTTGGGACCCATAGTCGTGGCCCTTCGCGGTCCAGGAGACTAGCCTCATGGTGGGTATGGATCTGAATTCCAAAATTGCCGCCCACTTAGTACGGCGCGGCTCGGTGATATAGAACCACTCCTGTTGCCAGTCTTGACGGTCTCCACAAAGGCCCCCTTGGGCCATGTGGTGTTCGGCAGCTTGCTGATCATAGCTCCGTCGCAGTCCGCTGCTGCCCGTCGACCACCTTTGGCTTCACATTGAAGACCTTGAGCCATAGGCCAAAATGGGGGTGGACGCGGAGGAGAGCCTCACATGCGACGATGAACGCCGAGATGTGGAGGAAAGAGTTTGGGGCTAGATTGTGGAAATGTAGCTCGTAGTGGTACATGAGTCCACGCATGAATGGGTGGCGTGGAAAACCTAACCCTCTAAGGAAGTGGGGAAGGAAGACGACCCGTTCACCGGGCTCCGGAGTGGGAATGACTTTACGTTCGGGGGGAAGCCTGTGCGCGATGTTGGCGGCGAGGTATTGTGACAGCCTGATTTTTGGCCCTTTCTTTTTCTGTTGTTTTTCCGAGGTTTTTGCCTGAGTTTTCTTTTTCTGTGGCTATGTGGTCTGGAAACTGAAGAAGATGAACTCTTCTTTGCTTCCAGAGTGGCTTGTCATCCCTTATCCAACCCTAGACCTTTCCATTTCCACCTTGGACCAAATCCCAATATTATTTCTATTGGGAAAATTCCTTTTTAATTAAAGGAATAACTCAAATTGCCCAAGGTTGTGAAGCAACCTATATTTCCATCACTCCTAAAATTCCCAAATAATTCTCAAAATTTTTTTGGGTCATATCTTTCTCAAATATAGCAAAATACTTCATTTGTCATGTTTATCATCATGCTCGAATATCATTTCCTATTCTGCCCTAAATGGCACATCGTGAAGCAAGTGCTACTTTCCTTTGCCCAATTGACCTCAAACTCCTTGGACATATTTTTATGTCCATATCATTGCCACATGCCAAAATGCAACCTCATTTGCCTAAATTATTTAATTGCGATTTTCCAAAGTTTATGTCCAGAAAGAAGCTTTGTGAAGGAGGTACAAGCTAGGAATATATAAATGAGTTGCCATTTTGCATGATCTTTCATATCATCATATCATAGCCTTACACCAAAGTTGAGCTCATGTCATGCATCCATGTGAGCTCATCTTCAATTCTTAGTTTCTGTCCAAAATTTCCGTCTGTGAAGCAAGTATATTTTATCTTGCTCCATTATGGCTGCAAATTTTTCTAGGTTCACTGTGAGGACCGGATGAATAGTATTTTGACCATCAAGTGTACCACAGTTGTACTACTACTACTACTACTACTACTAGTAGGAACATGAGTACTCCAGTACTATATAGCAGAAATAGGTATCCCATGCTAGCATGCCTCTGCGTTCATTTCACCCTCTAGGTATCATCCATATTGCGAGCAGAAGCAAATGCTCACACATGCAGAAGCGCGAAGATGGGCCTTTTCTTTTTTGAGGATAACCGTGTATTCCTTAACCAGAGAATGTTGTGTCTCCCACACATGCGCCAATATCCATCTGAACCAGCTATGACACATTTATTTTATCTGTTTGCATAGGTCCCACCTATCAGGAAAGGTGCAGAAATAAAAAGGAATCACAAAATGTCTCGCCACAGTGATTCGAAAGAGTGACCTCAACTAGCCAGTGGCACATGTAGTGCTATAAGGATGGGCACGTACACGAACAGGTACGACTCCTTAGTCTACCTGCATATGCTTTTCATTTAGTCTACCTAGCCGTCTAATTAATTGCCTGCACGCCACTTCTCCCATTTACTTCTCCATCGGGAACCGATTTTCCTCGACTTCTTCACCTCTCCTTCGTCTTCATTTGCATCCAAACCCCACTGCGTTCACATTGTTTTAACCTCTTCACATACTCCTGGAGTAATTCCGAAGCCCCTTTAAATAATAATCTTCTTTAGTTAGACTTGCCATCTAGTCCTAATTCTCCAAACCATAGCTAAAGAAGAAGAAGAAGAAGAAGAAGAAGAAGAAGAAGAAGAAGAAGAAGAAGAAGAAGAAGAAGAAGAAGAAGAAGAAGAAGAAGAAGAAGAAGAAGAAGAAGAAGAGGAAGAGGAAGAAGAAGAAGAGGAGGAGG
>NC_057807.1:460591247-460591547 GCF_018294505.1 Triticum aestivum | reverse complement strand
GAAGAAGAAGAAGAAGAAGAAGAAGAAGAAGAAGAAGAAGAAGAAGAAGAAGAAGAAGAAGAAGAAGAAGAAGAAGAAGAAGAAGAAGAAGAAGAAGAAGAAGAAGAAGAAGAAGAAGAAGAAGAAGAAGAAGAAGAAGAAGAAGAAGAAGAAAAAGAGGAAGAAGAAGAGGAAGAAGAAGAAGAAGAAGAGGAGGAGGAAGAGGAGGAAGAAGAAGAGGAAGAAGAAGAGGAGGAAGAGGAGGAAGAAGAGGAAGAAGAAGAGGAGGAAGAAGAGGAAGAAGAAGAGGAAAGAAGAAGA
>NC_057807.1:460502883-460589429 GCF_018294505.1 Triticum aestivum | reverse complement strand
GAAGAAGAGGAGGAAGAAGAAGAGGAAGAAGAAGAAGAAGAGGAAGAAGAAGAGGAAGAAGAAGAGGGAGAAGAAGAGGAAGAAGAACAAGAAGAGGAAGAAGAAGAAGAAGAAGAGTAGCAGCATTATATATGGATGGATGAACTATTTCCTCCCTTGTAAAAAATATATTTCCTCTCTGTGTATATTGATATAGATGAACTATTTTGATTGTGTGCATGTCTTTGGAACAAGTAGAGTAGCAGCATAGGTCCGCTTGACTATAAGGAATTTTTTATCCACCTAGCTTTCTCTACTACTCCAATGATCGGTATGTAATGCATGTGTCAGTAGACATGACAACTTGTCCATGGAAGTTGAACTATGGCGACCATCACGTTTCATACACTACCACTAGCGGTTCCCACGATGCTGCTCCAGCCCACGGCATGCACCACATCCCTCGACGTGCGCCTCACCCCTCTCAGCCGCACCGCCCCTCTGCCTTTGTGTGCATGACATGTGGGCCAGCTGAAATGTGGCGAGCATCAAGGTTCCACAGCCACACATGATTCCCATGATGCCGCTCGAACCCAAGACACCACACCACACGTCCCCCGACCTGCGGCTCACCCCTCTCGGCCCCATCGCCCCTCTGCCTTCCGGAGCATGACATGTGGAGCAGCACCTATCGGGTCCACAGAAGCTTGGTCACGTGGGCCCCGAGAGGGAAATGTAACTCCTGTGCCAGGCCTTGTGGTGCTACCGCTGCACAAATTCATGCCAAACTCGACATTTGTTTCTTACTAGCAAAATGTTCGTGCGTTCCATGGAACAACAAGATGCATTTGTATGAGTAGTTTATCTTGTGGGAGAAAAGGATGAACGAGGGAAGGCCTTATTTGCAAATGTGGAGAGGGGTCTGGGTATCTTTTTGCAAAATTGGCATGGTTTCCTTCCATGGACATCTACGCCTCATAACACCCCGACGTCCAGCTGTGGCACCCTTGCCACCGCCAGGCCATCACCGGCCGGTTCAACTCGAACGAGTGAGTCGTGAACGTTGCCGCCACAACAGCCAGCAAGGCATCTCGAATCACACCGATGCCGCTTCCCCATAGCCGACCTACGTTGGCACGTGGTTGCACGCCTTTGAGCCGTGCATCAACGTACGACGGCAGGAACGCCTCCAGGCTCAGGCTACGTAGAGTACATCATGTTCGCAAACCGGTATCCATTGAGCAGGTTCCTCCCGCCCACGAGAACACGCCTATATGTATCCAACATTCCAGCCTCGTCATTGAGTGATAGATCCTCGGGACGGTGCAAGCGGTCGGAATCTTGAGCCCAAGTCAAATCTATGTGTCTCGGGTAGATCACTGGGTCCCGCCCGAGCTCCCACCCGGCTGTCGTGGCACTGACGATCGGGAGCAACACTCTACCGCTCATCTGGAGCGCGAGCTAGTAAATGTCGTGCGACACGTCACAACAGTCAAGCACCTCGACATGCATCGGCCGGGTAGAGGCTTTTCTTGGCCACAAGCTACATGGTCTCGTCCAAGATCAGTGTGGTACTGCAGTCGAACATGCCGGTAAAATACTACGGGAGCAACTGCATGTGCATGGCCTAGACGCCGATGTTGGCGTGGAGGAGGTGGTTCTCGATGGCGCCACAGCGTGCTACATGGCTTAGGCAGGCACCTGTTGCGACGCTCTGGCATTAGCACCACCATTGTCAACGCAGCTGATGATCCGTAGGAGGACGAGCAGGAAAGGAAAGGGTCTTGCATGTGTGTATAGATTCCTGCAGTAAATTATTTTCTGGAAAGACGGCCTTTGTTTACCTTTCTTTGAGGCTATAGATGACCCACGCGAGGAAATCTATTAGTATAATTAACCATTGGATGAAAATTAGTGGTTCAAGAGTACACACCGGAGCATGGGAGGGGAGCAGGCAAGCCTCGTCCGCCGACCTGTGCTTCACCCCTCTCGGTCCCACCACCGCTCAGCTTTCATGAGAATGACATGTGGGCCAGCCGCATTTAAGGTCCACATGTCATTGACTCATAGGCCGGTGCACTAAGCCACTGAAGCTCGGTCCTGTGGGCCCTGAGAAGGGGAAATGTCACTCCTGCGCCAGGCCTTGTGGTGCTCCCGCAGTACGAATCGTGCCAAACCTGGAATTTGTCTCTTACTACTACCAATGTGCCGGCCCATGCGTTGCAATGGATCCAAAGTATCTATTTAGTGGAGTGCACTCTAAACACATTATCTATTTATTTTTCTCTCGCCTTTTCTAGCCATGCAACAAAGCCACATAAGCTTCATTGGTGCCCCCCACATCATATTATTCATACTATGTTGACTGTAAAAAAGATAAATCACCCTAAACAAGATCTTCCCATTTTTTGTTACTACAATGCTGTGTCGTGCACGTACCTAGTTTTATAGTGGTAGTACTAGTTGTAGTACAAACTTCGTACTAGTAGGAGTACTAGTACGGAGTGCTCCTACTCTTTTTTTTGCGGGGAAGGAGTGCTCCTACTCTATCAATGAGCCCCATCTAACACCAAATTTGTTGGCTTCCATGCTATAGCTAGATCTTCCCCTTGTTGCTGTTTTCCAACGTGGCGAGCGGGGTGCGGTTTTGCCGAGGTCCGATTTGCCGATAGTCGGTTTGCTCAATTGCGGTCCCACATGAAAGTGAAAATGCTATGCAACACGCCTTCCCTAGCTATGTCGCATGCTAGATGGGCCATGGAGTACTCCCAATTCCAGGCGTGTGGGGGTGTGACGCGAATGCGACATGCCTTTTTTACTAGCAATGTGCCCGTGCGTTGCGATGGATCCAAAGTAGAATAGTACTTGTTCACAAACTTGAAGGAAAGCACTCTTTTATAGGAGTAGAGAAACATGTATAAAATGTACCATTTGGTTCTGCTCCTTGGCACGATCGATAGATAGAAATAATGGTTGGAAATGCTAGGGCGGGTCTTTTCCGCCAGATAAGCAGGGTAGTAGCTAGGTTGGCGCAACATCGGTTTGGTCACATGCAATTCGACATGTTGTAGTGTTTCTAGCAAGATGCTCGTGCGTTGCATGAAGTTTATGGAAAAGGTAAGCACAACTTATAAATTGACGGATGGACTACTAGTTATAGTGACGCATATAATTCCCTCCAAATGTGAGCAAAGGGATCGCACATGTCTGTATTGTATGGAATGAGAATGCAATAGCGCAATAAGAATTGAGGACACGATGATGCGATTATAGTGGTGGTTACAGGAGGCAAAAAGAAGATGCATCCATCAATGTACGACCTCCTCCTCCTCGACTCAGTGCGCCGGGCCACCAACCGGCAGCTTAGCGGCCGCGGCTTTTGTGGCGAGGTCAAGGTGCTTCTCAGCAAAGGCTCCAATGCTTCCAGCCAGTTGAGAAAGGCCAATTTCATAGCGTCCTCGCCGGCCTTCTAGATACCTATGTACACGACTTCCTCGTACACGTGGATGTGTAGGTCGATGAATTCTTGCAGGGCGAGGCGCCTCGCGGCGAGTGTGACCTCCAGGTGGACATTCTTTGTTGTCTCGGTGGGTAGTCACAGGGCCACCAGTGCTTCAAAGAGGTTCTGGCCATGGAGGCTATTAGGGTGGCAGCTAATGAGGAGCCCGGGCACACGGGCTGGAGGAGTACAGCGATGTCGTCCACAAGCTTCTTGACGACAGTGAACTTGTTGATGGCGGCAATGCTCATCTGGTCCAATTGAGAGTCATAGCTGGCGTCGACGCTCGCCATCCACCTGCCGGTCGCCAACACCGTCTAGAGACGATCCTCATTGCCATGGCACAGGTCGGCGTCGTGGACCATCTGGCACAGCCGCTAGCCGCTCATGCGCATCGCCGCCATGGGTCTGGAGTGAGCACTTTTGCGCTTAGTGTAGGTGCTTAGGTGCGTACGATGTGGTAGATGCATTGGAACGAAGGGGCGCCTTTATATGAGTGCAAACTTTGTTGCATTCACATCGTGCTACCTCTTTTCCCGGTCCTCCTCCCATTACTTCCCTCATGAATTCATGATGCTAATTGAAGGAGGATGCACCATTGGTTGTTCAATATTTCAGGAACCGCTACCCTCTCCCTCGTCTGCATTAAAGTCGTATCGGGAACTGCGCCGCCCGCTATCAAATTGAATAGTACTGTGCCACCCGCTGCACGCCCGGCTGAACACGCCTCCTCGCCTCCATCAAATGCCCCTGTTAAACCCGCATGCAAATAGAGAAACCTACTTCGTCCACACGTCCTTTCATGAGCTAGCCGGAATTAAACGGAACACCGGCCGAGCTCCTATCGTCCGCCCTCTGTTTAAACAAGGCCAGACGCCGGCCAAGCTCCTACCATCCGCCCTCTGTTTAAACGAGGCTAGACAGACGGCGGGCAAGAATCGCACCCCTCCGCCGCTCCCCCATCTCCTCCTTCACCATTTTCTCCACTCTTCCGATGGCTTCCGAGGAGCCGTTCTCCGGCATACTACCTGGCTAGGTGGCCTGCCGAGCCCTCCAGATATGATTGAGTCCCCTCGGTGCTTCACCAACCTCGCTTGGCCCGACGGAGCCAGTTGCCGCCCCAAACCGGTGCGTGGTTCAGCAACTCGCCGCTCCAGTACATCTCGATGAGGAGTGGCGAGTTGCTCCACGTCGGCACGGCGGGGAGCACAGCGGCACGGGCGTCATTGCTGTCGCGTCATACTGTGCCACCAGTGTCTGCGGTGGGCGCGCCTCCTGTGCCTGTGGCAGCGCCATGCAGGCAGAGACAGAAGTTGGGTGCGTGGAGAGTGACGAGTCGGTGATGTTTGCTAGAACTACGTCGGTATTTCCCCAAAGAGGAAGGGATGATGCAGTATAGCGATGGTAGGTATTTCCCTCAGAGATGAGACCAAGGTTATCGAAACAGTAGGAGAACCTCCTCACACCACGTAAATAGCACATGCACACAAATAACAAATACTCGCAACCCGACGTGTTAAAGGGGTTGTCAATCCCTTCCGGGCACGACGCCTCAAGATAGGCAAATAACGTGAGTTAAAAGTGGTAGATAGGATAAATAGATCGCGGAACAAATAAATTGTGGCAAGGTATTTTTGTATTTTTGGTTTAATATATCTGAAAATAAATGCAATGGAAAATAGATCGCAAAGGCAAATATGATGAAAAGAGACCCGGGGGGCGTAGGTTTCGCTAGTGGCTTCTCTCAAGAAAAATAGCAAACGGTGGGAAAACAATTAATGTTGGGAAATTGATAGAACTTCAAATAATCATGACGATATCCAGGCAATGATCATTATATAGGCATCATGTACAAGATTAGTAGACCGACTCCTGCCTACATCTACTACTATTAATCCACACATCGACCGCTATCCAGCATGCATCTAGTGTATTAAGTTCATGAGAAAATGGAGTAATGCAATAAGAATGATGACATGATGTAGACGAGATCCGTTTATCTATTGCAGAGATATGGATCTCATCTTGTTATCCTTAGTAGAAATTATACATACGTGTCGGTTCCCCTTCTGTCACTAGGATCAAGCACCGTAAGATCGAAATCACTACAAAGCACCTCTTCCCATTGCAAGATAAATAGATAAAGTTGGCCAAACAAAACTTGTCGTGGATTTATCACGGTAGATGTAAAATTGAGAGAACTTAGTCATGAGGCCAACGCATCTATGTGGTAGCTTGAGAGGGGTTGATCGAATTGAGAGATGCAACACAAGACAAGGGTTCAGACAGCTTCGGGCCCCGGGAAACATCATCCGGTAACAACCCTACATGTTGTTTGTGGCTAGGTCTCATTATCATCATGAGGGAGTCGCCGCATAAAACAGCTCTCCTAATTGTGTCTAGCCTTCCAGATTTTTTCCCTCCCCCTTGGGGTGCCCTGCCCCTCCTTATATAAGTTGAAGGGGCGGGTTACATATGGAGTCCTAGTAGGACTAGGACTATTCTATAACAAGTAGAATCCCAGTCTGCCCCTTTAAGGGAAAACTCCTTAGGCCTTTCCTCGTAAACCGGCCCACCATAGCATGAGTCGGCCTTCTGGGCCTTGGGCCTTGTCATCCGTCTGACCCGCCCACCGGGTCACCAGTGAGTCACAATGTTCAAGCGGGTTGCTCGTAAACCACCAAGTCCGGGCGGGCCGCCAGTGAGTTGCCAAGCTCCAACCGGGTCACATCCGGCGGGTTACACTGCGGGGTATAACCCCGACATTAGCCCCCAGCTTAGCTTGGATTTATCCATGGTAAACTTATGCTGTAAAACAAACACAAGAACAAGTTTGACAGGTTGTGCTCCAGTTTAAAAGTTTTCCTGAGCCGGCACCTGAACATCCTTAAGTCCTTGTCAGTTCCTCCTGGATGTGTGTTCATGATCTCATAGCAAATCTCCTTTAGCAGATATGTTCAAATATTGCCAATGCAAAAAAGCCAGGCACTTCTTCTGAAAAATCTGGGTCAATAGGCCAGCTTCATAATCAATTTGCTGACATTGGCTCTTTGTAGAAAATTATTATAAGAAATAATCCATTTGAGTCGGCCTACAATGCTCTGACTTTGACGAAAATATTGGTCTTAAAATATTCAACTGATATTCAGCTGGCTTAAAAGATGTAGACCTTGCTGATTTATGATTGCCAAAATTTTCGGGTTATAAACAAATGATGTTGGGTCATGTAATTGACTTTCCTAAGCTATCCAAGCAAAAACTGAGAATATGATACCTAGTTTGTCTCAAAGAACTGAGAACTTGAAGATGTTCCTCCATTATATTCATATCACCTGTAGCCCCCAAGTCTTAAGACGGGAGCATAGTAACAGCTTAAGACTTGTTTCAATATAAATGTTGCAACCTTGATGAAATCCAAGTTGCTCATCTCAGTCACTAATCAAAATTGAATATTCCACATATGTAGCCGCCAAGTGTCGAGTTGCCATGCTTGCAGCAACCTGGGACTTGCAATTGCCTTATGCTCATAAAAACTTCAACCAGTGTATCCCCCAAGGGCTGGGTCATTATGCAATAATGAGCAGGGACTTTGTAGATATAATTATGTAGACCTGAACAGCAATGTGTAGCCCACAAGGGACGGGTCAATAAGATAATACCAAGTTGGGACTGTATATATACTTCATTGAAAATAACATCATATGATGTAGCCTTCATCGCGGGGCTTGAACCCACGTCCACAAGGTTAAGAGCCTTGTTCTTTAGCAACTGAGCAATGGATCCTTCCATGTAATGGATTTAACTTGTGTACCTTGAATTTTTAACAGGAGCAATTGGTAGCCCCCAAGGGCCGGCTCATTACGATGTGATGAGTCGGGTCTTCAATAAGACAAGTAAAGATGACTTTGCATTAGCCCCCAAGTACCATGGTGCATGCTGGCAGTGACATGGGACTTTGCATATTTGATGTAATCTTAACTTGAATAATGTAGCCCCCAAGTGCCGGGTCGTGAGCCTGCACCGACTTGGGACTATTCCTTCCATTGTAGAATAAATCATATCCATTGATAAAGAAATAATAGCCATTGCGCTGATGCGACTTTAAAAACCTCAATCATAATACTGGCTATTGATAACCATAATAAAAATCCAACCATGTTGGCTATTCAAGATTTGAGTAATATAATCCGGAGTTAAATACCCGGCGGCTCTTGGCTGATGGCGACTTAATGCGTATTCATTGTAAACCGGAACTTTTGTAACCCGGCGGCATATAACCTGTAGCATTGATTTATACTGCCGGCTTACATTGCCATCCCAGTGAAGGTAATAATCCAGTGATTTACAAGCGCATGATTTCAATGACACAATCCAAAATATGCTGGCGACTTAACATCAAAAACCAGGTCGGGTTATCAGAAACCACGAATACACTCAAATATGAGCTATAAGAATTGAGGCTACATGGTCTGAATCACTTTAAACCATATGTTAATATGGTACGAAGATGAACCCAAAAATGTTCAAAAAACAAATCAAAGCGAGAAAATGAGGCTTTCATAGGCCGCCAAGCCTAAAGCTCCGAGGCTTTCATGGGCCACCAAGCCACTGAGTTAACCTTCTACACTTGGTGAAACCGGCCTCACATGACCGCCGTTTTAACCTTGACAGGTTCAGGGTCTATGTAAGATTGACTGTCAAGAGTTCGGCTTGTCATTCCGGAATTACCCAGGAGGAGTGGCAGCTTCTACAAAGCAGGAGAAACCGGAAGGTTTTGGTGAATACACCTGGTGTTCCAAACCAGCTCACAAGGGTAGTAACGCTATGTTCTCTTTGGCGAATACACCTATGTTTGAACAGGAAGCCCCCAAGTGCTTGTGTCATTGAGCCGATCAAGAGGGATATTCACAGCTATGTTCTCTTTGGTGAATACACCTATGTTTGAACAGGAACCCCCAAGTGACCTTTGAAATTGTGGCATTGCGCCGATCAAGAGGGATATTCATAGCTATGTTCTCTTTGGTGAATACACCTATGAACAGGAAGCCCCCAAGTGACCTTTGAAATTGTGGCATTGCGCCGATCAAGAGGGATATTCACAGCTATGTTCTCTTTGGTGAATACACCTATGTTTGAACAGGAAGCCCCCAAGTGACCTTTGAAATTATGGCATTGCGCCGATCAAGAGGGATATTCACAGCTATGCTCAATGAGCAGGAAGCCCCCAAGTGACCAATAAGATAAGCCAATAAGGCAGGATACCCATGTTTGAACTGCACATCATGGCAGCGGGTCCTCTTCGGCAACCATTAAATTTATGAGAACTCGAACTTTTCGAGAGATGGATTCCTTCTTGAGCTAGGATTTTAAACCGAACATTGAGAGCTTCAAAGCTTTGTGGGAGACAAATTTCCCTTGAACAGGATTTTGAACCGGGATCTTCATTTTGAGCCGAAAATTTTCTGACGGCCTTTAAATTTTTATCAATATAGCAGTAGCTTCCAGGGCCTGGTTATCTTCCCTCCATTGACCCGGAGTTCTTGAATCTGCTGTAATATGGTAATCATTTACTGAGTCATGTCATTGTAGCCCCCGAGTCTTAAGACGACTCGAGGAGTTGTTTTGAGATTCCCCATATTTGACCATGATATAAACCGGTATGAGTCATTCAGCAGCTCAGTGATATAATAGTCCCTTTTTGTAGTAGACAACTTGTCCTGTATTAGGAGAACTTGCAAACCAGAGTAATTGCTCTTTTTAAAGGAAGCAATATGTAATACAAATATACTGGATCAAGATATGACCCAAAAAATTTATGAGAATTATTTGGGAATTTTTGGAGTGATGGAAATATAGGTTGCTTCACAACCTAGGGCAATTGGAGTTATTCCTTTAATAGAAAAGGAATATTCCCAATAAAAAGAATATTGGGATTTGGGCTAGGATGGAAATGACAGGGTCTAGGGAAAGATTTGGGAATGACAAGCCACACTGGAAGCAAAGAAGAAGGCATCTTCTTTAGTTTCCAGACCACAAAGCCACGAAAAAGAAAAACTCAGGCAAAAACCTCGGAAAGACAAAAGAAAAAGAAAGGTCCAAAAATCAGGCTGTCACAAACCTTACCCCCTTAAAGAAATCTCGTCCTCGAGATTTGGTTGCTCAGGGAACAAGTATGAATATTCTGACTTAAGGAAACCGTTTCCAACTCAGGTATCCTTTCCCTTTATTGTTGTTCCCATTAAATTTTTATCTGACTGGCCCTGGGTGGTTTTCTTTACTGTATCCTCATTCTGACAGATCTTACCTGGCTTGCTCATGCTTATATAGGCTCAAATTTCTTTTTAGATCTGCTGACTAGCTGAGTGTGATTTAATTATCACGACTGAAATATATGTCCGTCTCACAAATTCAAGAGTGCTTTCCGTTGGGTGTGCCACCCGGCACTGACAACCTTTCATGTAATGATGGTCAAAAATTTCTGATGAAAACTCAAGCTCTAACTCATTGCATTGGGTTTCTCCACTAAATTCAGGTCCTTTGGGTTCCAAATAGTGAGTTAAAACATAACCGTTTCCTGACAGATTTTGACTCATCGCAGAAGTTTCTGAATCATCTTAACTAGTTCCACTATCATGAGTATCGGATCCGTACCAAGTATTTGATTGTCTACTATCACGGCCAGCATAAAGGGTTTGGCCTGTATGATAATATCTGCAGACTTGGCTGACGGTGGTTCTGACGGAAAAAATTTGTTCACGACAGTCTATCGATGATGATTCATATAAGTGAGGACTCAGGCTTCCAGAATGTTATTCCTTGTGCCGATTACTCATGTTGTAGGCATATCCATGTGGATCAATACTGACTTAGACTGTCCGGGGGATCTGCACCATGGGGGTCGTGTACAATTTTCATACCTGCATCACTGGTCTTGCTCCTTCATTATTGTTTTCTTGGTCTGGATCCTTGGCTGAAACAGCTGGGCCATATTGCTTCTCCGTATGACCATAGGTACTGTCGGTGGAATTTTTCGGCAATCATAGCTTATCCTCATTTTTCTGACAGGGTAACCCATTAAATGACAGGTTCAACACCTCTCATGTTTTGATCGTTGGGAAATGATCATCCGAAACCCTTGCAAGAACCCGGCAAATAAATCAGTAGCCAGCAGAATGTTATTTATCACTCAGATCTGGGACATTACTGAAATAACTCAACCACGGCTCAGGACGGCCGAAAAGCAGCTCAGAGCATGAGACCGGGTTGATAAGAAGAAGGTGGCAGCTCCCTAAAATAGCCAAAAAGCAGCTATAGGGCTACTGTCACAAAAAGAAACTCAACAGCTGTACGAGATGGCCGAAAAGCAGCTCAGACTCGTGACAGTCGTTGAAGAGAGAAACAAAAATCGGCATCCACCCCGGATAGCTAGAAACAGCTCAGGTCACAGGCGTGGTGCCGTCATTGGAGAAAAGGGGACAAGGGCTCATCAGAATCATTTTCCAGTTCACAAGTACTTGTATGGATCTCATTGATGTCGTCAATCCTCATAATCCTTTGTCACACTGTGGTGTATACTGGCTTTCTTCTATTAACCATCCTCACGTGGTTATCAGATCCTCATCCGAGTGACTTGTAAGATCTTGGTGGTATGCTCATCGCATATATGAGAACCTGATTCCGAGACAGACGTGTATTTTGACTGATTCTTGATTCTGACCAAAATGTTGCCGATCTGATTCTTGGGATTTGCTGCCATATGCTGTCAATTCACAGCATACTACCTTGTACCAATGTCTTACTGAGGAAGACTGGTTGGCTTGTGCTTGAAACTTTCATTGGACAGCTTGCTGAAGAAGACGGGTATCGTGCTTCAGAAGCTTACCCCCTTAAAGACTTTGCTGGTGAAAAACTCAGTACCTTATGCTGGAAGCTTTTGCGGTTGCTTACTGAAGAAGGCAGAGTGCCTTGCACGAGAAATCATCCATATATCATACTGAGGAAGATAGTTGAATCTTGCCTTGGAAGCTTCTCTGGTATCTTGCGAGGGAAGATTGAGTTGCTTACACAAAAACCTTCTTACTGTGATATGCAGACTGATTTCCACATATACATTCCATCTTAATGTTTCTGATGTTGATTTCTTGCATGAAACGGGGTTTTGCAGGATTATTCTCCTTTCTGAGTATATGCCATATTTTTGCTTCCTTCCGGGTATATCATGCATCAAAATCATCCTCAATGAAAAATTAAACTTGTATCTGAGCCATACCTTTGATAATATTCTGTCAACCTTGCACACAATTTATCTTCTTGTTGATTTAATCATTTTGTTGTGATGAGTGCACGCTAATGCAAACTTGATACTGATGGTCCATCCAGGATTTCTTTTGCATCTAGACCAGATATTCCCAATTTCACTGCAGTCAGCTGATAATTCCATTTTGTTTAGCTGAATTTCCAAATATATGCATTTCTTGCTGACTCATCGGGTCCGGTGTCGGCTGACGAGCAACATTAATAGAGGCAAAATTTGTAACACCGAAGGCCCAAAGAAAGGAACAACAGAAACAACTAAAACAAAAGCACACAAGCATCCTATTAATATAATTAATCAAGCAATCATCACATATTACTGCTATTCACACTATAATATGCATGCACACCTAAGCACCCAATTCTCTCGGAAACTCTGGTATTGCGGTCTAATATGTTGTGGCGATGTGCACGAGGACAAATAAATGTGTGGAAGAATTGATATAATCAGCGCTACACCAAGTGCTAGCTTAGCCAGGTAGCAACCTGAACTAGCTCAGAGGCGAGGATGTACGTGGTAATCACGTAGTGGGACACGAAGGTCGCAACCACATTATTATCAAGCAGACAGAAAAAGATTCGTACTCGTCCAAGAAATAGGATAGCGGGGAAAAACTGAGGCTGCTGACATTGCCCTTTCTTGATAACTAAGATCATTAAGGGTTGTCAACACAACAAAATAAAAGAACGATCCAGGATAGGAGCGTGTCCATCACCGAAATGATATACAGGGCTGAAAGAAAGATATCGACGCGATACCTAAGCACCATTTTTTGCAAACAGTGTCGGGATCACTTGGCATCACTCTGCTGGGACAGAAGTAACACCAAACACCGAAAGAACTGGAGGAATGCAAAGGTTGAGTTGTAGTGGATCCAAACCGATGCCAGCTACACTCACCAGATAAATCGTTATCACAACTAAGGCTATATGCATGCTATGCAACAAACAAATGCAGCAATCAAGTGCAACAAACCAACTGGGGTCTATACTACCGCTCTCTAATGTTCGCACAGTCTAGGGTGTCCTACAGCCAGACCTGCTCTGATACTAAGCGTTGTGGCACCCCGGCTCAGAGAAAACTGGAACGCCCCGTATTCCATCCCAAAGATCGAGGAGAAGTCTTCTGGAATATGACACTGCTTAGCATAGAACAAACCATCTTTCTATTATACACGAATATAAATACAAGGTCTCTGATATTACAATGAAAAAAATCGGTACGGCGACACTACGCCATCCTCAGTTGCTCTATGCAAGCAGCAGAACAACTCGGAGCAGCGGAATAACTCTAGCAGCGGAACAACGAAGACGGTGGTGAACTCCACTCCGTAGGGACTCTGGCTGGAACGCTTATCCTAGCTCGCAAACAAGGACTCCACGGCAAACAAGCAATCAAATCCAGAATGACCTGCAAGCTGCCATGACATGCCAGGTTAGTACATTGAATGTACTTGCAAGCTCACAATAATCCAGAAGCATTCAAGACAAACAACAGCATGGCAATTACAGGTTAAACCGGAATTAACATGAGATCATCAACATAACATGGCATGACCAACATAAACATGATACAGCTATCTCAACATGAACATATTAATCCAACAATACTAGCATGCAACATGATGACACCTTATGCACCACTTATTCTGCTCGGCTACCTTGTAACCAACACATGCATCACTTACCAACCTCGGACATCACACGATCATCTCAGGATCAAATCAGTCTTGGTATAAACAATACCGTAGTAATCAATAAATGACCACAAGGAGCTTGATTTTTACCCACGACTCTCGTACCACATCACGAATATACAACAACTCGGTATCCTCGATACCATCGTGATCCTTACGGCGATCACAACCCGACCAACACTTGGCTCGTGATCCTTATGGCGATCACAACCCGGCCACTACATGGCCCGTGATCCTTACGGCGATCACAACCCGACCTCTACATGGCCCATGATCCTTACGGTGATCACAACCCGACCAATGCATGGCCCGTGATCCTTACGGCGATCACAACCCGACCAACACATGGCCCATCTCGTTGTTATTGAACACATTATTCTTATTACTGTTGACTCATGGTGTGACCTACTTTCGACCTGGGCCCTTATCCGCGGGCGCGGCTATTGATAGATTTAATATACACTCTACAGAGGTTAGTACACTATACCCACACTACGAAACCCATGGCCTTGCACTCCCATTCGGGTGTACCAACGGCGTTCCGACAAAACCGATCTACTGTCATGACACTCTCCCGTCCACTCCGACTCACTCCTCACTGAGCTAAGTCATGGGTGGCCCTGTGTCTACCTCCAGACAGAACGACCACCGTCGTGGCCAAAACATAAATGATCCCACGCGGGGATCCGGTGGCTATAACAACTACGGGCACACAAGGCTTATGTCCGCCTACCTGATCAGGGTAGCGCGCGCCCATAACCTTCCCTCATTGGAGGCACCAGGAAGAGGCACAACCATATACCCAGTTAGGACCGTCCCATACCGGTAAGCGTGGTTGCACTGGTCAGCATCGATTCAGCAGCACCATGACTCACCCAATAGTTGTTCAAGTTCAATTTAATCTGGTTAAACTTGAATGCAAATATGTTGAGCCATGATAAAATGCATGAACATGATATCAACATCACCATGAGAGTATCACATAACTTTCCACCATATCAACAATGAATCATATCCACTGAGCATCGCATACTGACTAGCATGACCATCTCCAACATCAACATGTACTACTACCAAGCATAAACATATGAAAGGTAATACTAGCAGGTATAACATGATCACAAAGCATAAGACAACATAGCACAAAAGTGAACATGCAAATCTGAGCATCACCGGAACAATGATAACCATCTTTTCAAGAAGCAAACATTTATTAAATATTCAAGTTGAAAACCATGGCTACTGCATCACTATCATGCAAGTGGGTATTGTGGCTTGCCTAGGGATGAAGAAGGCACCCAGGAGAAGTGCGGTGAAGCCGCGGAACGAATTGCCTGAAAACATTCTCTCTCGGAGGGGGCTGAATAAGGGCAAGGGCATAAAGATCATTTTCATAGTGTCAAACCATAGTGAAAACATGACCAACAGAACGGGCTCGACGAAATGAAGAAGTGGGCTTTGGATTCACCTCAAACGGTGTTACGGATAAAAAGATATGGAAGTTTTTCTGCGAGGCACCCATTTGTAATGAAAATAATTTCAACCAGGGGCCTAAACAGAAAAAGTGAAAGCGCATTCGGGGAAATACGTTTTCACCTTATCCAAAGGAATAGTGGCAGGGCTGACGCGTGCGGGTCCAATGGGTGGGGCCCGTCACTTATCCACCTGGCGCTGACCGGTCAACACCGACAGGCTGACACGAGGGGCCCGCGGGACCCACGTGGCTGGTCAACGCCCACCTCCCGCTCCTCCTCTTTCTTCCCCGACGTGGGTGTAGAACAGAGGGAGGGGTCGCCGGCGTTGGCGCTTGCCCGGTCGACTCCGGCCACCTCCGGTGGAGCTCGGACCACCGGAGTGCTCAGGACGGCGAGGCGCACCCACCTGTTGGGAGCCGCAACGGAGGGGCTTCGGGTGGAGATGGGGGCTCGTGGCAACAGGAGCTCTGGCGAGAGGCTGAGATGGCAGGGAGGTTCGCCGGAGTGGTGGAGGCCTACTGGTGGTGGAAGAAGGAGGAGAGGGAGCTCAACTTGGCAGAATTTGAGAGGATGGCCGCGGAGGCCATGGCGGCCATGGCGAGCAGGGAGGGCTCCAGAGGCTTGGGGAAGGGGCTCGGGAGGACTAGAGGGGCGAGGCAAGGCTCGAGGTGAGCTCAGAGGACTCGGGGAAGGGCTTATATAGCTGCGGGGAGGAGGGAGCCGCGCTGGCGTCGCCGTGGATGCGTGGCCGGCACCGCGGACGTGTGCTCGCGTGCATGGACTCGGAGGAAAACGACGAAGGAGGAGCAGTGGGGGCTCTCACGGGGCAGAGGAGGCCAAGGGGGCGCAAGGAGGAAGACGATGGTGACGGGAAGATCCAAAACGCCACTGTGCTCTCGTGTTCACGTGGCGGTTTGCGTCGGTGAGGAAGCCACCGGAGAGGGAGAGGGGTCCATCAGAGCGGCGACGATGAGATGCATCCACTGGACATGCTCACGGGCTCTAAGACGACGAGGAGGAGTGGTGCCAAAGCACAAACGATGCTCTGGACACGCTACAACGCACAGAGCGCGTGCACAGGCATGCCAGCTACGTGGTCACCACACTACATGGCACATTAAGTGCGCTACAGCACCCAAGACAGTGTCTAGTGGTAAGTCCTTCGAAGATAGGTTTGATCTGAGGTGGTAACTAGGTGAAAAGGTCTTTGGTTAAAAGGTTATCAACTGCTGAAGTTTACTGCAGTTTACCAGCTCAATGAGATCAACAGGGAATTGCTTGAAGCCAAAGAAGTTGTCTGGGGTGTTTAGGATAGGAAGGACTATGATCCTGGAGGTTGGGAGGGTAAACGGATCAAGATTTGCTGCAGTTGCTTCACAACTACATGCTTGGTCCAGAAATGAAGATCAGCAAGATGCACTCACGTGGAGTGTCCAATTGATGTCAAATTGGGCAAAGCTTAGTCATATGGTCATATCAAGAAGCTGTAAAAAGCTCATGCCAAATGGACAAACCAAAATAGCACTTGCTTCACAAACATCTCCTCTGGACAGAAACTTGTAACAATTATGGTGGTCAAATGGCTCAATGAAATGATGCCAAAATGGGTGGAGAGATGTTTTATGGATATAAGAATGATCTGGTAATTTATCAAGATTTTTGAAGCAATATAAAATATAATTGCTTCACAACCTGAAAATAATGCCAGAATCAAAGATTTGCTCCTGTGCTCACATAGATGATTGGATGGGGCTGAAAACGGGTGGAGGGGATTAATATGATCACATTAAGGAGTGTGCAGAATTTCAACTCATTTGGGGACACCTAGCTAGTACTTCCTTCACAAAGCCTTCTGTTTGACAGAAACTTTGAAAATTCACTGAGGAAGATTGGCTAGGCAAATAAAGTTGATCTTGTGCATGAGGAAATTATTTGTACATATAAACATGCCCAAAAAGGTTGGGAGTCAATAGGATAAATATAAATGACACTTCCTTCACAAAGTGCCATTTAGGGCAGAATAGGAAATGAAATATTGGGGAATTATTTTTGAACATGGCAATGAAAAGTTTTGCCATATTTGATCAAGATATGACGCAACAAATTTATGAGAATTATTTGGGAATTTTCGGAGTGATGGAAATATAGGTTGCTTCACAACCTAGGGCAATTGGAGTTATTCCTTCAATAGAAAAGGAATATTCCCAATAAAAAGAATATTGGGATTTGGGCTAGGATGGAAATGACAGGGTCTAGGGAAATATTTGGGAATGACAAGCCACACTGGAAGCAAAGAAGAAGGCATCTTCTTTAGTTTCCAGACCACAAAGCCACGAAAAAGAAAAACTCAGGCAAAAACCTCGGAAAAATAAAAGAAAAAGAAAGGGCAAAAAATCAGGCTGTCATAGGAGGCAACCCAACTTTCTTTGTGTTTTTTGTTTTTGTTCCTGTTTAGTAATAAATCTTGCATCTACCTCCTGTTTAGATGTGTTTTTATCTTTTAATTAGTGTTTGTGCCAAGTAGAACCTATAGGATAACCTATGATGATAGTTGATTTGATTCTGCTGAAAAACAGAAACTTTGCGCGCATGAATTTAGTTTTGTTAACTCACAAAAACGTGATTTTGCGTTGATTCTTTTTGCTGGTGATCAATAGACAAATTGTCCAGGACTTCCTATTTTGGTAGGATTTTTACAGTTCCAGAAGTTTGCTTTAGTTACAGATTGCTACAGACTGTTCTATTTTTGACAAATTCTGTTTTTCGTGTGTTGTTTGCTTATTTCGATGCATCTATGGCTAGTAAAATAGTTTATTAACCATAGAGAAGTTGGAATACAGTAGGTTTAACACCAAAATAAATAAATAATGAGTTTATTACAGTACCATATGTGGTGGTTTTGTTTTCTTTCACTAACGGAGCTTATAAGATTTCCTGTTGAGTTTTGTGTTGTGAAGTTTTCAAGTTTTGGGTAAAGCTTTTATGGACTATTGAATAAGGAGTGGCAAAAGCCTAAGCTTGGGGATGCCCATGGCACCCCAAGATATTCAAGGATAGCCAAAAGCCTAATCTTGGCGATGCCCCGGGAAGGCATCCCCTCTTTCATCTTCGTTCATTGGTAACTTTACTTGGAGCTATATTTTTATTCGACACATGATATGTGTTTTGTTTGGAGCGTCGTGTATTATATTAGTCTTTGCTTTTTAGTTTACCACAATCATCCTTGCTGTACACACCTTTTGGGAGAAGCCTACTTGATTAGGATTTGCTAGAATACTCTATGTGCTTCACTTATATCTTTTGAGCTTGATAGTTTTTGCTCTAGTGCTTCACTTATATTTTTTAAAGCATGGTGGTGACTTAATTTTGAAGAAATTGCTAGTCTCTCATGCTTCACTTATATCTTTTTGAGAGTCTTTTAGAACAGCATGGTATTTGCTATGGTTACAAAGTTGGTCCTAGAATGATGAGCATCCAAGTTGGGTATAATAAAAACTATCATAGAAAAGAATTGGATGCTATGATCAATATGATGCTTGATAATTGTTTTGAGATATGGAGGTAGTGCTATTAAAGTCATGCTAGTTGAGGTGATTATGAAAAGTACTTGTGTTGAGGGTTGTGATTCCCGTAGCATGCATGTATGGTGAACCGCTTTGTGATGAAGTTGGAGCACAATTTTATTTATTGAGTGTCTTCCTTATGAGTGGCGGTCGGGGACGAGCGATGGTCTTTTCCTACCAATCTATCCCCCTAGGAGCATGCGCGTAGTGCTTTGGTTCTTGATGACTTCTAGATTTTTGCAACAAGTACATGAGTTCTTTTGACTAATGTTGAGTCCATGGATTATACGCACCTCACCCTTCCACCATTGCTAGCCTCTCTTGTGCCGCGCAACTTTCGCCGGTACCATACACCCACCATATATCTTCCTCAAAACAGCCACCATATCTACCTATTATGGCATTTCCATAGCCATTCCGAGATATATTGCCATGCAACTTTCCACCATTCCATTCATATGACACGCATTACTTTTGTCATATTCCTTTTTGCATGATCATGTAGTTGACATTGTATTTGTGGCAAGGCCACCTTCATAATTTTCACACATGTCGCTCTTGATTCATTGCATATTCCGGTACACCGCCGGAGGCATTCATATAGAGTCATATCTTGTTCTAGCTTTGAATTCTTGAGTTGTAAATCCATAAAAGTGTGATGATCTTCATTATTAGAGCATTGTCCTAGTGAGGAAAGGATGATGAAGACTATGATTCCCCCACAAGTCGGGATGAGACTTCGGACTTTACAAAAAGAAAAAAAAGAGGAAAGGAAAAAAAGGCCAAAAGGAAAAAAAGAAAGGCCAAAGAAAAAAAGGAAAAGAAGAAAAAGAGACAAAAAGAAGAAAAAATAAAATGAGAGAAAAAGAGAGAAGGGACAATGCTACTATCTCTTCTTCCACATTTGTGCTTCAAAGTAGCACCATGATCTTCATGATAGAGAGTCTCATATGTTGTCACTTTCATATACTAGTGGGAATTTTTCATTATAGAACTTGGCTTGTATATTCCAATGATGGGCTTCCTCAAAATGCCCTAGGTCTTCCTGAGCAAGCGAGTTGGATGCACACCCACTTAGTTTCTTTTATTGAGCTTTCATATATTTATAGCTCTAGTGCATCCGTTGCATGGCAATCCCTACTCACCCACATTGATATCTATTAATGGGCATCTTCATAGCCCGTTGGTACGCCTAGTTGATGTGAGACTATCTTCTTCTTTTTGTCTTCTCCACAACCACCATTCTACTCCACATATAGTGCTATGTCGATGGCTCACGCTCATGTATTGCGTGAAAGTTGAAAGAGTTTGAGATTATTAAAGTATGAAACAATTGCTTGTCTTGTCATCGGGGTTGTGCATGATTAAATACTTTGTGTGATGAAGATAGAGCAACAGCCAGACTATATGATTTTGTAGGGATAACTTTCTTTGGCCATGTTATTTTGAGAAGACATGATTACTTTGATTAGTATGCTTGAAGTATCACCATTTTCATGTTAATATGAACTTTATTTTGTATCATTTGGATCTGAACATTCATGCCACAATAAATAAAATTACATTGAGAATTATGCTAGGTAGCATTCCACATCAAAAATTTCTTTTTTATCATTTGCCTACTCGAGGACGAGCAAGAATTAAGCTTGGGGATGCTTGATACGTCTCCAACGTATCTACAATTTTTTATTGTTCCATGCTATTATATTACCCCTTTTGGATGTTTATGGGCTTTATTTTACACATTTATATCATTTTTGGGACTAACCTACGAACCGGAGGCCCAGCCCGTATTGCTGTTTTTTTTTTGCCTATTTCAGTATTTCGAAGAAAAGGAATATCAAACGGAGTCCAAACGGAATGAAACCTTCGGGAGAGTCATTTTTGGAACGAACGTGATCCAGAGGACTTGGAGTGCAAGTCAAGAAGCAGCCGAGGTGGCCACGAGAGGGTAGGGCGCGCCGCCTGTCTCGTGGTCCCCTCAGGCAGCCACTAACATACTTCTTCCTCCTATATAAGCCTACGTACCCCGAAAACATCCAGGGAGCCAATGAAACACAATTTCCACCGCCGTAACCTTCTGTATCCGCGAGATCCCATCTTGGATCCTTCGCCGACATTCTACCAGAGAGGGAATCGACCATGGAGGGCTTCTACATCAACATCCTTGCCCCTCTGATGAGTTGTGAGTAGTTTACCACAGACCTACGGGTCCATAGTTATTAGCTAGATGGCTTCTTCTCTCTTTTTGGGTCTCAATACAATGTTCTCCCCCTCTCTTCTAGAGATCTATTCAATGTAAACTCTTTTTGCGGTGTGTTAGTCGAGATCCGATGAATTGTGGGTTTATGATCAAGTTTATCTATGAGAAATATTTGAATCTCCTCTGAATTCTTTTATGTATGATTGAGTTATCTTTGCAAGTCTCTTCGAATTATCAGTTTGGTTTGGCCTACTAGATTGATCTTTCTTGCCATGGGAGAAGTGCTTAGCTTTGGGTTCAATCTTGCGGTGTCTTTACCCAGTGACAGAAAGGGTTGCAAGGCACGTATTGTATTGTTGCCATCGAGGATAAAAAGATGGGGTTTATATCATATTGCATGAGTTTATCCCTCCACATCCTGTCATCTTGCTTAAGGTGTTACTCTGTTCTTATGAACTTAATACTCTAGATGCAGGCAGGAGTCGGTCGATGTGTGGAGTAATAGTAGTAGATGCAGGAAGGAGTCGGTCTACTTGTCACGGACGTGATGCCAATATACATGATCATGCCTAGATAATCTCATAATTATTCGCTTTTCTATCAATTGCTCGAGAGTAATTTGTTCACCCACCGTAATACTTATGCTATCTTGAGAGAAGCCACTAGTGAAACCTATGGCCCCCGGGTCTATCTCTTATCATATTTGCTTTCAATCTACTTTTATTTGCATCTATATTATAAAATACCAAAAATATAATTATATTATCATACTATATTTATTAGATCTCACTTTCGCAAGTGGCTGTGAAGGGATTGACAACCCCTTTATTGCGTTGGTTGTGAGTTCTTTGTTTGTTTGTGTAGGTGCGTAGGACTTTTACAGAGCCTCCTACTGGATTGATACCTTGGTTCTCAAAAACTGAGGGAAATACTTACGCTACTATTGCTGCATCACCCTTTCCTCTTCAAGGAAAACCAACGCAAGCTCAAGACGTAGCAAGACCTATACTTGCCATCCACGCATACGGGAGTCCCTACCGGACACGAGAGGTGATCCTATGTCTTGTATCTAGACGGCCCATCAGTCCGGCCCACATCCAATAGCCCGGACGCCCGAGGACCCCCTAGTCCAGGACTCCCACAGGCGGCGGTGCTCTTTTCCAGCCAACGGGGGTCCAGTGGCCATGTCCATTGGCTTGATCTTAGGCCAATGAACCATGGTCTTCGCAAAGGCCAGTCTTCCTCCTTCGAGGCACGCAGAGCGCTTCACTGCATCAATCTGGGGTGACACGTCATTCAGCTTCTGCACTAGCCCAAAGTAGCCGCTCAGAATTGGCTCTATGGGCCACAACTGGACACAAAGGTCCTTCATGGCAGGCTCGGCCATCCGATGCAGCTCCATCAGTTGCTTCATTGGGTTGTTGAGGAGGGAAGGATGCTCAGGCACCTGAAACTGCCCAGAACAGTCGTTGCTCGGTGTCCCCATACCGCTCGGCGTAGTGCTTTGTCGCATCTGCCACACTCCTTGGAAGCTCGGCGAAAATGACTGCGGAGCACCAGACCCGCGTCAGTGATGCAAATCTTTTACCGCCAAACACACTCTGCAATAAGTATGGCTTAGCATCTACGAGTAGTCTCACTTGGCGGAGCTCCTCTCGGGTAACCCGCACCTCTGTTCTGGTCTCCTGGAGCTCTCTCTCCACCTTGGATAGCTCGGAGGACTGATCCCTCTGTTTTTTATCAAGGTCATCACACTTTGTGACGGCATCCTTGAGCTCCTGTTGCACCTCGGCCACTCGAGCCTCGTGCTTCTTGCCAGCGGCCTTCACCACCTCGAGTTTGGCCACTGCATTCTTGGCAGCCGCCTTCTTTTCGGCCGCCTCGGCCTCGGCCTTCTTTAGTGCGACCTTGAGGCCCTCGACCTCCGCGGCGGCAGCTGTAGTCACCAAACATCTTTGGCTCCTGCTAATTCTTGATCTTGTGTTGCTTTTTCCCTTGAAGAGGAAAGGGTGATGCAGCATAGTAGATAAGTATTTCCCTCAGTTTAAGAACCAAGGTATCAATCCAGTAGGAGGTACATGCAAGTCTCCAATCTATGCACCTGCACAAACAATCAAACACTTGCCCCCAATGCGATAAAGAGGTTGTCAATCCCTCTATGGTCACTTGCAAGGATGAGATCTGATAGAGATATGTAACAGCCTGAATTTTTGGCCCTTTCTTTTTCTTTTGTTTTTCTAAGGTTTTTGCTTGAGTTTTCTTTTTCCGTGGCTTTGTAGTCTGGAAACTAAAGAAGGTGACTTCTTCTTTCCTTCCAGAGTGGCTTGTCATCCCCAAATGCTTCCCAAGACCCTGTCATTTCCATCCTAGCCCAAACCCCAATATTCTTTTTATTGAGAATATTCCTTTTCTATTAAAGGATCCTTTTTGCCCTAGGTTGTGAAGCAACCTATATTTGCCTCACTCCTAAAATTCCCAGAAAATTCTCATAAATTGTTTGGGTCATATATTGCTCAAAAATGGCAAAACTTTTCAGTGCCAAGATAAAAAAATAATCCTCAAATAATCCACTTCCTATTCTGTCCTAAATAGCACATTGTGAAGCAAGTGCTATTTTCCTTTGCCCAATTGACCTCAAACTCCTTGGACACCTTTTCCTGTCCATATCATTGCCACATGCCAAAATGCAACCTCATTTGCGTAGTAATTATTTAATTATGATTTTCCAAAGTTTCTGTCCAGAAAGAAACTTTGTGAAGGAGGTACAAGCTAGGCATATCCAAATGAGTTGCCATTTATGCATGACCTCAATATCAAGATATCATAGCCCTCCACCCAAGTTGAGCTCATGTCATGCCCCCATGTGAGCTCATATTCAATTCTTAGTTTTTGCCCAAATTTTCAGTCTGTGAAGCAAGTATATTTTATCTTGCTCCATTATGGTTGCAAATTTTTCTAGGCCTTCTATTATCTTATCTCCACCCATTTTGGGCATAGTTCATCAAGCCATTATTCCTCTATAATTTTTGCAAGTTTCTGTCCAGAGGAGATGTTTGTGAAGCAAGTACCATTTTGGCTTGGCCAATTGGTATGATAGTTTTTGAGCCTCTTCATAGGACCAAATGACCATGCCTTGCCCAATTTAAGCTCAAGTTGACACTCCATGTGAGTGCATCATGGTGATCAAGTTTCTGGACCATTTTGGTCAGTTGCAAAGCAACTACATTAGATCTTGATCCAAATATCCTCAAACTCTCCAGGATTATAGTCCTTCCTAAGCTAATCACCCCACACAAACTCTTTGGATCCAATAAAGTTGATGTTGATCACCAGTGCCCGTCCAAGTTTACTGCAGTAAACATCAGACGTTGATTACCATTTACCCAGAGCTATTTTCACTGAACTACCACCGCAGTTGCAACCTCCCCAGGAAGGATAAACCCCCAGACATCGTTTGGACGATTGTGTGGCACAGTGTGCACCAGTGCACGCGGTGATCACGAGCTTTGTCCTGCAATGCGCGTGCTCTGCTGGCCTTGGCCGCGTCCAGGGCGTCTTCTAGCTCCGGCCCCTCCCCCTCTTGTCGTCTTCATATTCATAAGCATGTCCAACAGTTTTACCGCGTCGTCACCACCTCCCTTGACCCCTCTCCCCCTCCGGCAGCTTCCTCACCGACGCTCGCCGCCACGTGCCCACGGGCGAACAGTGGCCATTTGGCTCTGTTCGTCGCCGTTTTCTTCCTCCCCGTGCTCCGTTGGCTCTCTCTGCCCTGTGAGCTCCTCCCTGTGTCTCCCTGTCGTCTTCCCTCGAGCTCATGCACGAGCACACGCGTCCGCGGTGCCGGCCACGCGTCCACGGCGACGCCGGTGCAACAGCTCCTCCCCGCGGCTATTTAAGCAGCCCCGAGGCATCCCGACCGCGCCAAGCTCTTTGCCTCACTCCCTTAGTCCTCCCCGACCCCTCCCCTGAGCTACAAGAGCTCCCGAGCCCGCCATGGCCGCCATGGTCGCCGACCCCTATCGACCTAAATTTGCCCGAGGAGAGCTCTCCCCCTCCCCATAGCACCTCCAGTGGAATCCCTCCACCACGGCAAGGCTTTCCCGTGCCCTACCGATCCTGTTCCTCCACCGTAACCCCGTATCCAACTTCGCCGAAGCCGCCGTCCGCCTCAGCTGAAGCCCCGCTCGAGCCGTTGCTCTCTGGTAGCCGTGTTGTCACATCCCTAGCTTCTGGTTTTGCACTAGGCTAGCTTCATGTGTGCATCATGTTTAAATGTTATTTAACTTGAAATGGGGATGTTCAAACCCTAGCATTAAATCAACTCAACTAGGGTGGATTAAAATCTTTTTCAATAAACCCAAAATGTCCCTAAGAAAAGTTCATGATTTCTTGTTAAGGTGGAAACCTCTGCAAAAAATGATGAATATATTCTTAGATCATTATTGGCTTTTTGAATTAAATCATATTGTATTTGACTTTGGGCATTTAAATACTATAAATAATTTAAGTGCTCAAATAATTCTGAAACTAAATGTGGGTCACTGGAATAATCCAGAGAGAGTCCACAAATTATTTCAGGAGTTTACAAAATGGGTTAGTATTTTTACTAATTAAAAACAGAGGAAACGAAATAGAAAAACATAAACAGAAGTGGGAAAGGGGGAAAACTTACCCGGGCCTTACCTGGCAAAGGTTTCAGCCCAGCCCAGCACTGCCTCGCCCGTCGTCTTCCTCCCCTCGCCTCGAAGCAGCTACGTGCCAGCAGTAGCACGCGACCCAGCCACCTCCTGCTTACGCCTCCTGTTACTTCCCCCGTTCTCATTCGAGCCCAGGAGAAGCCCCGCTGCCTCCTCTGTCTCTACACTCTCCCTTTGGTCGCTCTCCTCCCCTCTAGCTCCTCCCTGAGCTTCGTCCGAGAGCAGCCGTCGCCACAGTTCGCTGTTGCCGTAGCAACCACCACCCCCTCGCCCCTCCTCTGTGTCCCAGAGCCCTGCTTCACTTCCCTTCCTCGTCTACGTCAACCACACGTCGCCAGAAGCCGTGCATCGACGCCATCATCATCATCTTTCTCGTCGGCCACCGCAGATCGCCGGTGACCGCACCTCGTCTCCAGGCCGTCCCCGAGCCCGCTGAGGCCACCCTCGCAATCTCAATGAGCTCTTCTGTCTCCCCCTCACTCCTCGTGCCCTAATTTTCGCACTAGCCACCGCCCCGCGAGTTCCGAGCACCGCTGTCCGCCATGGCCGATGTGGTCCTTGCTCTTGAGCACCTCCGCTCGGTCCAGTGGCACTAGCGTGCTCCTAGAGCTCCCAGGAGTCTGCCCCGCAAATTAGCTCGCTCGTCAGCCAAGCGTAGTGCCCCGCCCGCGCTAAGCCGAACTCCGGCCACTGCATCACTCGACGTCGGGCTCAACTCCGGCCACCCCCGCCTCCGTTGTTTGCTCCATCGGATGCGCGTCACTCCCCGGAGCATGTAGGTGCAAGCGGCTCTTCAAACCATGCCCCGTAGTGAAAGTCCGACGCCCTCCGCCGCGGATTTGGTCGCCGGCGTTTACACGCCGGTGGTGATGACGTGGCACCGTCATTAGGGCTTCATCGCGTTTAGTTTAATCACACCAGCCGCTGACATCAGGGCCCCACCAGCTAAATAACCTTGGGTATTTTCTTAGCTAGATTTAGTTAAAAACCAGTGGGCCCACGGTTCAGCTTTGACCATGCTGACATGGCCATTGACTAGGCCCACCCATCAGTGACCCAAGCCAGCACTATGACACTGACTAGTGGGACCCACTGGTCAGGTTTGACCCGGGACAGCTCTGTTGACTAGCAGACGTCACAGTGACGCGATGCTGACATAGTTAATTATTCTCTAAATTAAAACTAATTCATAAAATTCCATAAAATAGTTTAAACTTCAAAAATTCATAGAAATTCAACCATAACTCAGAATGGAATAAGTAATATATGAAAAATGATCATAAAAATCCAATCTATCCATCTGTACTATTTTCATGCATGTTAGAACAACTTGTAGCTGCTGTTTAGACCAAATCATATAAATGGCATTTAAACCTTCACATATGGAGTTTGAATTTGAACCTAGGGTTCAAACCAACTCCATTTAACCTGTTGCTAGTTGCATTAGCTCAAATCACAGCATATTGACATGTCATCATCATGCATCATATTGTGCATTGCATTGATTGTGTTTCCTTCTCTGTTGCCGGTAATTGTCCCCTCTCAGTAGACGTGTTCTGACGATGATATCGATGACACCGATGAAGAGCTATTATTATCTTCAGAAGTGCCAGGCAAGCAAAACCCCCCTTGTTCAATTTGATACAATCCTACTCTCTCTCTCATGCTCTCTTTTACTGCATTAGGACAACAACGATTCAACTGTTACATGCTGCGGTAGTTGAACCCCTTTCCTCTACATGACCTGTCATTGCCACAATAAATAGATGAAACCCACTAGCATGAGTAGGAGTTGTTTGAGCCCTATTGTGCCTACTCATTCATGCTTGTTTGTCATGCCTGCTATTACTTAGAGTTGTGTCAGGTCTGATTCATCGGGACTGAATTGGAAAGTTGTGAACATGTCCTACTGTTGAGAGCTAAGTGTGTGAACACTATTTGGTAAAGGTAGCGGTGAGAGGCCATGTAGGAGTACGTGGTGGGTCGTCTCATTGAAACCATCCTCAGAAACTGAGTTCAGTGTTTGTGATCCATGAACAACTACTACCACACATTGGGCTCCGGGCACTCCAAGCTCTCTCGACTTATTAATCAACTCGATCTCTGTCTAGGAGTTGCAACTAGTTTCTGGTGTTTGTAGATAGTGCTAGTAGTCTACCAAGTGGCACCCGGTACAGGTGGGCTCAGGACAGACTAGGTGCAGTGGCATGGTGTACCAAGTGGCACCCGGATGGTGGGCTTCGGAACCCTCCTCACATCGTTTGGGGCCGTGAGCGACACCCCGGCCGGATCTCCTTGCGGATGGAACCCGAATAGGCGATAAACCTAGACTAGAGACTTGTGTGGTTAGTCAGGTCGTGGCCGACACCCTCGCCAGGCTTCCGCTTGAAGGTTGCCGAGATACATGATGTGTAGATGGCGGTAAGTGGCGAGAGCGTGTGTGAAGAAGTACACCCCTGCAGGGTTAACATGATCTATTTGAATAGCCGCGTCCGCGGTAAAGGACCTTTGGGTTTCCTATATAGTTCATACAAGTAAAAGTGGATACTTTAAAATGCGCAAGATAAGCGTGAGTGCTATGGATGGCCTTCTCGTAGGGAGACGGGAGCGGATCCATCATAGTGTATTGATATGGTGAATGTGTGGACTCGTGTGCGCCACCTCAAAAGAGTTACTTACAATCGTAGTTCAGGTTAGCCACTGAGTCAAAGCTGGCTTGTTGCAGTTAAACTCCACCACCCCTTTGTTGATACTGATGCATATGTAGATAGTTCTGATGTAAGTCTTGTTGGGTACATTTGTACTCACGTTTGCTTAATTTATGTTTTTGCAGAGAGACTTCAGTCTCGCTAGTAGTTCCGCGTGGACTTCGACGTTTAGCTTGTTACCTCAACTACGATCGTGTGCCCTCAGCAGGATCTGGAAGATAGTCAGGCTTCTCAGCCTTTTTCATTTGTAGATGTCTGTACTCAGACATGTTAAGCTTCCGTTTGTGCTGAAACTTGTATGCTCTGAATGTTGGGTCATGAGACCCATGTTTGTAATATCTCGCTCCTCGGAGCCTATTGAATAAATACTTTGAGTCATAGAGTTATGTTGTGATGCCATGTTGTATTTGCACACATCGAGCATATTATGTGTATGATTTGAAATGCTTGGTATGTGTGGGATCCGAAAACCTAGTTGTTTATTCTTGGTAGCCTCTCTTACCGGGAAATGTCTCCTAGTGCTTCCACTGAGCCATGGTAGCTTGCTACTACTCCGGAACACTTAGGCTGGCCAGCATGTGTCCTTCTTCGTTCATGCGTTTGTCCCTTCGGGGAAATGTCACGCGGTGTCTACCGGAGTCCTGTTAGCCTGCTACAGCCCGGATTCTCCGGAGTCCTGTTAGCCCAGCTGCTACAGCCCGGATTCACTCGCTGATGACCGACACATTCGATGCTCGGTCCTGTATGCCTGTCCCTGTAAGTTAGTGCCACTTTGGGTTTATGACTAGTCATGTCGGCCCGGGTTCTTTGTCATATGCATGCTAGCAACACTATCATATACGTGAGCCAAAAGGTGCAAACGGTCTCAGGCCAGGTAAGGTGGCACCTGTGGGAATACCGTGTGTGAGGCCGCAAAGTGATATGATGTGTTACATGCTAGATCGGTGTGACATAGGATCGGGGTCTTGACAGCTTTGTTATCAGAGCCTGACTGGCTGTAAGATTACCAAGCCAAACTGGTCGAAGTTGAGTGTAGAAATTCTTTAGTTATGTAAGGGAATTGATTGTGGATGGGAACGTAAGGCTCTTTTTACTCCTTATACCTTATGCCCTTCTGATCTGACTCATCCTATCTTTCCTACGGGGTTAAGAAACTAGGCTTTCTCTTCTTTCTATCAGGATCACGTGTTACTAATCCGTAGACTTATAGGAGTGATGGATTCAAGCCTTAGTTCAGTTCCTACTACCTCTGTGTGTTCATAGTTGATCTCGGAACCTTGATATTGTGATGTTGAGTGGCTATGCCACCATTTTGTAGGATGTCTCAAATATTTTTGAGCATTTACAGCTGTTATGCTGTCTGAGTCGTCCCAAGTTTCTAAATAATTTGATGCATTTGCAAAATCCTTTCCCTCTGTTCCCGATGTCCTTTGGTCCAGATTAACCACACTAACTGCTGATTTGAGGTACGCTATTGCCTCGGCATATATGTTGGAATTATTATTATGGCCTAGGTGTCTTAGAGTATTACCAAGTGATCTAGCCATGTTTTGTGTCCCAGTGTGATGATTCTGGCCATCATTCTCGAAAGCATCCTGTGATGCCACCTAGTAGTAGGTATTCTACTCCTGGGTTTCTGAACCCGAGATTCACCTTACTTACCTCATGTTGATAGTGTTTGGTAGTTCCTTTAGGATATTGGTAACATTTGCATTAGTCCTCAATGTTCGTGGTATTTCCTTCTTCCATATACTATGAACCGCTCATAGCAGAAGTTCTTTGAACCAAAAGATCACAACCAAAGTGCTCTTGACGAGTTCTCAACTCTATGATGTGACTCTGCCAGTTCTACCTTTTCCGCATGGGTTATCCAGAAGAAATATGTTGAACTCATTCGACATGCTAATTCATGCATCCACAGCTCAGAAAATCATATGTTCTTTTGAGTTGTCCCTCTTTAGCTGTTTTCTGACCCCCGTCTATTAATTGATAGTCAAGAGTATGTGTGCATTGGTTCATCCATGTCTATTACTCTTGTGGTCCATCAAGCCATTCTAGTCCGGAATGACTAGGAGAAACAAACCCCAGTACCTTATCCATTTCCAGGATTGGGTCAAAGTAGTTGTACTTCGCAGATCAAAATGTCACTCCAGCTTTTCTTTTGTTCCACCTCGAAGTATCACCCTCTTTCATAGCAAGAGTATCGTGAGATTTGCACACCCTCTTATGAATTCTTGACGCAGTGATACCTCTTGACATCATTGTTCATTCCTCGATTTTGTGTTATTGTAACCGGAATGCCAACAGATGAATCGTGATGTGTGAAATCAATACTTCTAGCAACCTTGTTGCTTGGTAGATAATGGACATTAACTTCATCCTTAGTGTGTTGGTTATTGAATCATCATTCTAAGATAGATTGTGCTACCTAGTCCATTCTCTTGGTGCACTCTTCGATCAATGAGTTTGGATTATGCTAATCCTTGCTTATTTGATCATATCGTCTTGCCCTGAAAAGCAAGATTGTTCACGAGCTTAATAACATATCGGTGGTTGATACGTCTCCAACGTATCTATAATTTTTTATTGTTCCATGCTATTATATTACCCATTTTGGATGTTTATGGGCTTTACTTTACACTTCTATATCATTTTTGGGACTAACCTACTAACCGGAGGCCCAGCCCGAATTGCTATTTTTTTTGCCTATTTCAGTGTTTCGAAGAAAAGGAATATCAAACGGAGTCCAAACGGGATGAAACCTTCTGGAGAGATCTTTTCGGAACAATTCAAACCTGGAGACTTGGAGTGGACGTCAAGCAACAACTGAGGCGGCCACGAGGGTGCCCGGCGCGCCCCTTGGGGGTGGGCGTGCCCCCCCACCCTCGTGGGCCCCTCGAGCGTCCACCGACCTACTTCTTCCTCCTATATATACTCCCGTACCCTAAAACCATCATAGGCGACCACGAAAACCTACTTCCATCGCCACAACCTTCTGTATCTGCGATATCCCATCTTGGAGCCTTCGTCGGTGCTCCGCCGGAGGGGGAATCAACCACGGAGGGCCTCTACATCATCTCCAAGGCCTCTCCTATGAGTTGTGAGTAGTTTACCACAGACCTTCGGGTCCATAGTTATTAGCTAGATGGCTTCTTCTCTCTCTTTGAATATCAATACAAAGTTCTCCTCGATCTTCTTGGAGATCTATTTGATGTCACTCTTTGAATTGTGGGTTTATGATCAAGTTTATCTATGAGAAATATTTGAATCTCCTCTGGATTTTTTATGTGTGATTAAGTTATCTTTGTAAGTCTCTTCGAATTATTAGTTTGGTTTGGCCTACTAGATTGATCTTTCTTGCAATGGGAGAAGTGTTTAGCTTTGGGTTCAATCTTGCGGTGTCCTTTCCCATTGATAGCAGGGGCAGCAAGGCACGTATTTTATTGTTGCCATCGAGGATAAAAATATGAGGTTTATATCGTATTGCATGAGTTTATCCCTCTACATCATGTCATCTTTCTTAATGCGTTACTCTGTTCTTATGAACTTAATACTCTAGATGCAGGAAGGAGTCGGTCGATGTGTGGAGTAATAGTAGTAGATGCAAAATTGTTTCGATCTACTTGTCACGGATGTGATGCCTATATACATGATCATGCCTAGATAATCTCATAACTATGCGCTTTTCTATCAATTGCTCGACAGTAATTTGTTCACCCACCGTAATACTTATGCTATCTTGAGAGAAGCCACTAGTGAAACCTATGGCCCCCGGGTCTATCTTTTATCATATAAGTTTTCCATCTACTTTTATTTACATCTTTTACTTTCCAATCTATATCATAAAAATACCAAAAATAATTATCTTATCATATTATCTCTATCAGATCTCACTTTTGCAAGTGGCCGTGAAGGGATTGAGAACCCCTTTATTGCGTTGGTTGTGAGGTTCTTGTTTATTTGTGTAGGTGCGTGGGACTTTTGAGGAGCCTCCTACTAGATTGATACCTTGGTTCTCAAAAACTGAGGGAAATACTTACGCTACTTTGCTGCATCACCCTTTCCTCTTCAAGGAAAACCAACGCAAGCTCAAGATGTAGCAATGGTTCGTGATTTTCTGAATATCTTCTCGGAAGTGTTACCAGGTTGTCAACTGACCGCTATGTTGATTCATGATCAAGTTGGTTTCTTGTAAACCAGCCATTCTCCAAGAATCTGTGTTGGATACCCCTGAGCTAGTTGGTTAAGCTAAACAATAACTTGGAGAGTTGGAAGATAAAAGCTTGCCTAGCTTAGTTCATTTCAAGGGATATATTTGTGGGTGTTGAAGAGAGATGATATCTTCATCGATTGGGTTATCGAGCTTAATAACATATCAGTGGTTCGTGATTTTCTGAAAAAGTGTTACCAGGTTGCCACCTGACCGCTATGTTGAGTTTGTGATCAAGTTGGTTTCTTGTAAACCAGCCATTCTCCAAGAATTTGTGTTGGATACCCCTGAGCTAGTTGGTTAAGCTAAACAATAACTTGGAGAGTTGGAAGATGGAAGCTTGCCTAGCTTAGTTCATTTCAAGGGATATATTTGTGGGTGTTGAAGAGAGATGATATCTTCATCGATTTGTCCCTGTGATCAGTTGTTGGACCTCTTGTCTCATCAAAACTTTGATTTGAGTGTGGGCTATCCTCAACTCAAATCAGAACCAACGATGTTCGTAATGTTGTCTTACTCGTGGTTTTTCCTCGAGCATACTCCATTATATCTTTTGGTCTGACCAATGCTATCACCGTGTCCACATAATTGTGGAATTCCATTCATATGGAAACCTGGATGGATGGTTGTTGAGCTCATCGACAACATTCTTAACTTCTCCATGATTTTGTTGGACATTAAGCTAGTATTGGAAACTTTTATAAGCATTATCTTCATGTCTCGTGCATGAAGCATATGTTCAGATGAAAGAAGTGACCTCCTATAATTCATGTGCATTTGATGCAAGTTACCGCCGTGAATTCGAGAAAGTCAATGTTGCCTCCTCTGGAACCATCTCAAGTCAGTCATGCATGTGTGAAGTATGCTATGGTTTGATAGGCTCGCTACCTCCATTCTATATGTGTCCCTGGCACACCAAGCCACTGATTGATTTGTTCAAGGGAAAGTGAGTTTTTATGCTAATCCTAGGTCATGCACAAGACTTTGTTACCCTAGATGATGGATCCCAACCAGAACTCAGTAGTGTTTCATTGTAAGACTACTACATGGCCATGCATGTCTGGGACAGCGTGTTCACATGTGTGTAGCAGAACCAGCTCGTGTTTTGGAGCTTCTATCGTAGTTCATTCCCTGAGAATCTCGCAATGCCATCTCGTCGATTTGTGTTGCAGACTTTCATTTTTTTTCTTCACAGACTTGATGAGTCTGGAATATCCTGACACCAACCAGATCTGAATCTCAGGCAAATATCATGGTTGAACGTTTCCCAAGAACTATAATAGTGGTCTGTCTATAACCCGGTAAAGTGGATGTCATGGCCAACACACCGAGCTAGAAGACCTACTATTGTAGTATCTTGATTGAGAAAGTTGGCCACCTCCCCATAAGGATTTCGTAGGATTTACTCCAGAAGTTGTTCCTTATGGATTTTGTGTTTCCGAAGTCCGACCTTTTACTTGATGTTCTAGATATCAAACCATAACAATAGATGGGTTATGCTAGCACATCAAGGAGAACATTAGAAGCGGAGTGCTAAATGTCTCTCGATCGATCATCCGGATTTTTGCCCCCTTGCCCCGCTAAGGTGAAAGCTGAGAAAGTATTATCTTCCTTTGCATTTGCATCCTCCGTCACTATTCCTCATGTTAGTAAGATGTGTTGCCAAGATCCTCGGCATGGATGTTGGTAAAACCCTGATGAATATGGAAATGCTCAAGTTCTTGAGAGCGTGCTCAGTCACTAGGTTATATCCTCGGTATCAATTGGAATGAGCCTCATGTTTGCCGAGTTGTTCTATAACCATAGTGTCCTTTCCGATCTGAGTATGCAATTTCTTCGAACTCCGTCAAACAATCATTTGCGAATTGTGTTAGCCTGGTATGAAGAGTTTCAATGATCTATGTATCAAAAGTAGTTCTTTTGCCGCTTAAGGGATAATTCTACGAGTCACCTTCCCTGAGGTGGCCCGTTATTGAATTATGGCAATTAACTCCTCACTAGTTTGACTCTGTCCACCACCCTCTTAAGTGTGAAATTTTCTGCCTACCAAATTGAACTTTAGTCATCTGTTTCTTCCACTCCTCTCCATGTGTGTTTTATGTCTCAACTCAAGAGATGTTCTTACGTCTCACTCCATGAGTTGATCTTGAGTGCTCGATCTTCGAGGAGATCAATTCCTGTAGAGTTTCTCTCTGTCGACATAATGTTGGATGAAGATCTCGAAAGCAAGACATCAAGATCAATTGGAGCAATAAATCAACATCTTCGAGAAGGGCTATTAGATCATGAAGATCGTGTTAGCTTGTGACTCTCTGACTTCTTACCTCACGTCTTGAATCTCGGGACGAGATTCTTGTTTAGTGGGGGTGAGTTGTCACATCCCTAGCTTCTGGTTTTTCACTAGGCTAGCTTCATGTGTGCATCATGCTTAAATTTTATTTAACTTGAAATGGGGATGTTCAAACCCTAGCATTAAATCAACTCAACTAGGGTGAATTAAAATCTCTTTCAATAAACCCAAAATGTCCCTAAGAAAAGTTCATGATTTCTGGTTAAGGTGGAAACCTCTGCCAAAAATGATGAATATATTGTTAGATCATTTTTGGATTTTTGAATTAAACCATATTGTATTTGTCTTTGGGTATTTAAATACTATAAATTATTTAATTTGTCAAATAATTCTGAAACTAAATGTGGGTCACTGGAATAATCCAGAGAGAGTCCACAAATTATTTCAGGAGTTTACAAAATGGGTTAGTATTTTTACTAATTCAAAACAGAGGAAACGAAATAGAAAAACACAAACAGAAGTGCGAAAGGGGGAAGACTTACCCCGGCCTTACCTGGCAAAGGTTTAGGCCCGGCCCACCAGTGCCTCCCGTCGTCTTTCTCCCCTCGCCCCAAAGCAGCTGCGTGCCAGCAGCAGCGCGTGACCCGGCCACCTCCTACTTACGCCTCCTATTACCTCCCCTGTTCTCATTCGAGCCCAGGAGAAGCCCCGCTGCCTCCTCTGTCTCTCCCCTCTCCCTCTGGTCGATCTCCTCCCCTCTAGCTCATCCCCGAGCTTCGTCCGAGAGCAGCCGTCGCTACCGTTCGCCGTTGAGCATCTTCATAGGACCAAATGACCCTGCCTTGCCCAATTTGAGCTCAAGTTGACACTCCATGTGAGTGCATCATGTTGATCAAGTTTCTGGACCATTTTGGTCAGTTGCAAAGCAACTACATTAAATCTTGGTCCAAATCTCCTCAAACTCTCCAGGATTATAGTCCTTCCTAAGCTAATCACCCCACACAAACTCTTTGGCTCCAATAAAGTTGATGTTGATCACCAGTGCCCATCCAAGTTTACTGAAGTAAACTTCAGATGTTGATTACCATTTACCCAGAGCTATTTTCACCGAACTACCACCGCAGTTGCAACCTCCCCACGAAGGACAAACCCCTAGACATCGTTTGGCCGACTGTGTGGCACAGTGTGCACCAGTGCACGCGGTGATCACGAGCTTTGGCCTGCAATGCGCGTGCTCTGCTGGCGTTGGCCGCGTCCAGGGCGTCTTCTAGCTCCGGCCCCTCCCCCTCTCGTCGCCTTCGCGCTCATGAGCATGTCCAACAGTTTTACCACGTCGTCGCCACCTCCCTGGACCACTCTCCCCCTCCGGCAGCTTCCTCACCGACGCTCGCCGCCGCGTGCCCACGGGCGAATGGTGGCCATTTGGCTCTGTTCGTCGTCGTTTTCTTGCCCCCCCCCCCCCGGTGCTCCGTTGGCTCTCTCTGCCATATGAGCTCCTTCCTGTGTCTCCCCGTCGTCTTCCCTCGAGCTCATGCACAAGCACACGCGTCCGCGGTGCTGGCTACGCGTCCACGGCGACGCCGGTGCGACAGCTCCTCCCCGCGGCTATTTAAGCAGCCCCGAGGCATCCTGACCGCGCCAAGCTCTTCGCCTCACTCCCTCAGTCCTCCCCTGAGCTACAAGAGCTCCCGAGCCCGCCATGGCCGCCATGGTCGCCACCCCTTGTCCACCTAAATTCGCTCCGAGGAGAGCTCTCCCCCTCCCCATAGCACCTCAAGTGGAATCCCTCAACCACGGCAAGGCTTTCCCGTGCCCTGCCGCTGCCGATCCCGTTCCTCCACCGTAACCCCGTCTCCAACTTCGCCGGAGCCGCCTTCCACCTCAGCCGAAGCCCGCTCGAGCCGTTGCTCTCTGGTGGCCGTGTTGTCACATCCCTAGCTTCTGGTTTTGTAGTAGGCTAGCTTCATGTGTGCATCATGTTTAAATTTTATTTAACTTGAAATGGGGATGTTCAAACCCTAGCATTAAATCAACTCAACTAGGTTGGATTAAAATCTTTTTCAATAAACCCAAAATGTCCCTAAGAAAAGTTCATGATTTCTTGTTAAGGTGGAAACCTCTGTAAAAAATGATGAATATATTCTTAGATTATTTTTGGATTTTTGAATTAAATCATATTGTATTTGACTTGGGGCATTTAAATACTATAAATAATTTAATTTCTCAAATAATTCTGAAACTAAATGTGGGTCACTTGAATAATCCAGAGAGAGTCCACAAATTATTTCAGGAGTTTACAAAATGGGTTAGTATTTTTACTAATTCAAAATAGAGGAAAAGAAATAGAAAAACAGAAACATAAGTGGGAAAGGGGGAAAACTTACCCGGGCCTTACCTGGCAAAGGTTCCGGCCAAGCCCACCAGTGCCTCGCCCGTCGTCTTCCTCCCCTCGCCCCGAAGCAGCTGCGTGCCAGCAGTAGCGCGCGACCTGGCCACCTCCTGCTTACACCTCCTGTTACCTCCCCCATTCTCATTCGAGCCCAGGAGAAGCCCTGCTACCTCCTCTGTCTCTCCCCTCTCCCTCTGGTCGCTTTCCTCCCCTCTAGCTCCTCCTGAGCTTCGTCCGAGAGCAGTCGTCGCTGCCATTCGCTGTTGTCGTAGCAACCACCACCCCCTCGCCCCTCCTCTGTGTCCCAGAGCTCTGCCTCGCTTTCCTTTGTCGTCTACGTCAACCACACGACGCCAGAAGCCGTGCTTCGATGCCATCATCATCATCTTCCTCGTCGGCCACCGCAGATCACCGGTGACCGCACCTCGTCTCCAGGCCGTCCCCGAGCCCGCTGAGGCCACCGTCGCAATCCCAGTGAGCTCTTCTGTCTGCCCCCTCACTCCCCGTGCCCTAATTTGCGCACTAGCCACCGCCCCGCGAGTTCCGAGCGCCGCCGTTCGCCATGGCCGATGTGGTCCTCGCTCTTGAGCACCTCCGCTCAGTCCAGTGGCACCAGCGTGCTCCTGGAGCTCCTAGGAGTCCGCCCCGCCGCTTAGCTCGCTCGTCAGCCAAGCATAGCGCCCCGCCCGCGCTAAGACAAACTCCGGCCACCGCATCCCTCGACGCCGGGCTCAACTCCAGCCACCCCCGCCTCCGTTTTTTGCTCCATCGGATGCGTGTCACTCCCCGGAGCACGTAGGTGCAAGCGGCTCTTCAAACCGGGCCCCGTAGCGAAAGTCCGACGCCCTCCGCCACGGATTTGGTCGCCGGTGTTTACATGTCGGTGGTGATGACATGGCACCATCATTAGGGCTTCATCGCGTTTAGTTTAATCACACCAGCCGCTGACATCAGGGCCCCACCAGCTAAATAAGCTCAGGTTATTTTTGTTTTGAGTGAAAAGTAAAGAACGAGAGAGTTTGAATGAAAGATGATCCATAAGTCTTTATTGATGATAGAAGTGGGGTATTTATACCCAGGCGGAAGTACACATGGTGCTTGGCGGTCAAGTAAACACATAGTTAGTTGAGAGCCAAGGAATTACATAGTTGCCTTGAGAGCCAAGGAAGTACATGGTTGCTTGAGAACCAAGTGACCTATCTAACATTTAAATTAATCCTAATTAGCTTAATTAATAAGCAACTGTTCTATTCTTAACACTCCCCCTTGTACAACGCCTTGTCTTTGGGACATCCATCATCTTGACAAATTCTTTGAATAATCTTGAATGTCTCCTCCAAAACCATGTGGGGAAAATATGAGGAGAATAGTGCAGATATGTTGCTAAAACTCCTTTAAACCCAGTGGGAGAAATAATAAGGAGAAAATGATGCAACATATAATGGTTATTGTCTCTTGATAACTCATATGAGAAAAACCTTTGAAGAAGGAGAAAAATCATCGATGAGTTTAGAGAACAATTAATATGTCTTGAGTACTTTCTTTAAAAACCTCGATAGGGAAAATAGAAAGTATGAAGTATGATCTTTGATAAGATATTGCCTCATTAAAAACCATTATGAGAAACTTTGATAGAAAACTCATAAAGAAAAAGAGTGCAATATGATATGCCATTGAAAACTCCTTTAAAACCGAGTGGGAAAAATATAAGGAGAAAGTGTATGACATATACAGGCACTTGTGTTTATATTGTCTCGTTAAAAACCTTTATGAGAAACCATTAGGGAAAACTCATGAAGGGAAAAAGACTACAATATATGCAATCTTAGGATTGTTAACAGGTTATAGATTTGGGAAATTACTCCCCCTGAACTTTGCAAACCTGGAGAATGTGTAATACAAATTCCATTGATATGATCGTGACATTATGAATAATCCGTAGGATTTTCAAAGTTTGTTGTTTGCATATTGTTTCCTCACTTTCTATAATTCGTGAGGATAAGTAATTTTCGAGCAATGTACCTTATGATATTGCTCTTCATATAACCTGTAGTTTTTGAGTAACACAAGTGGTAGCGTCTTGATAAATCAAGTTATGTGATTCTGCTGAATCTCAACCATATAATTTTGAGTGTGGCTAATCATTCTGCTAAGCCATGCATATTTTGCAATGCTTTTAGGTAGAGCAATTATGTTAGAGTGATTAGTGGACGTAGTCGTTAAAGTCTATTTAGATGACTTCCATGAGAAGACTATTCCAGTGAATTCAGTCACTGATATGGCATTGTTGGGATCAAATAAAGAGCCAATATCATTTCATCACATCATGGTCATATCTTTGATTTTCCTGATGGAATTGCCCAAGATTTATTGTGGGCTTGAGATATAAGTTAATATTTCTTATATTGACCATGTACCTTTTTTGGTATGATATATCCACATTGAACTTCTCATATATGTTTTGGATATATGTAGATTGATATGTATTCTTGAGAGAATGCTCAAGTTGTAAGCTTAAGCTAAATTTGGTTGAATCCAAATTTTCCGTCTCGAGATGATTTTATGTATTTTTAGGTCCTTTAGAGACATTGATGATGAGGTCATCAATATACACTGAGGTGATGAAAAGAAATCAAATATGAGATTCCTTTATTAAACATGTAACTAATCATCATTATTGAGTAATCCTTTTGAAGAAGGAACTCATTTAGTCCGTAGTACCATATGATTTCGGACTATTTCAAGTCATAGAGTGACTTATGAAGGTTTACACAAAACTTGTTGTGATTTGCTTTTGGATTCGGAAGTATAAGCCCTTCAGGGACTTCAATAGAGATTTCCAAAATGAGTGACTCATATGGGTATGAAGCCACTTCATCCATCAACTGCATGGATATTATTATTATTTTTATTGCCAATGGTATTTAGTATCGAAACATAATTTCACTCATTCCAAGAGGTTATGTTACATCGTAATCGATATCGGGTCTATGTGTGAACCCTTTTTGCTACAAGCCTTGCTTTCTCACCACCACATTGACTTTATCTATGAATGAGAAGTTTTTAGTATTCCATATAGAGGATACTTAGAGGAGTAGGTATTACTGCGGTAAATACCACTCGTTTGTGGAGCGAGTGCTATTCTTCATTACTTGCTTCCTTTTATGTGAACCAATATGAGTGCAAGAGGCACTCTACCATGGATTTTGGTTTAGGGCCCAAAAGGTTTTAGCAATTTGAGAAGAAATATATGTTGACAAATGTAGTCTTTAGTTTATATGATTCTAATGGAATCATTGAAGTTTGTGGATAATATATTCATTCCTTTTTAACTCCTTGTGATTTCCTATAACAAATGGAGTCAAGGTGTTTCGATATCCCAGCACCAAAACATTTGTGCACATTTATGTCGGGCTTTGGATGATGAGCATCCAGTGAGGTGTCTTTCAACTTGATGTTGAATTACATTTACTGGATAAGGATTTGATTTCCTCTGTTTCCGCGGAACCATATGAGAAGCTATATCTGTTTTGTCAGATTTTCTCCCCCTCTTGTTCTCATTTGGGGAGAAGAGTGGTTTATCAGGTACCTCCACTCTTGCTGACACTTTATTGCAGGAATATAGAATTTAGTGACACCTTGTGATCAGTAAATGTATGTGGTGGATTTGCAATGTGTTGCAAATATATGATTCTCTAAACTTCTAGTTCAGATTCTTTGAGTACGTGGATTTAAGGATTGAATGTCAATAACATTTCTAATTTATTTCTCAGCATTCTTTGTGGTACTTATCTCCCCCTAATGCCGAAAAATATCCTTATTGCTGATGCAATCAGCATACGGGCTATGAATAATTTTGATTGACGAATAAATTTTATTCCTCACATAGACTTCTAATTTTCTGTGAGTGCCCGTTGATGAACGCTGGAGTGGTGATATCGGTATGTAACCAAATTATCGCAGATGGGAAATACTTTGTCGATTTCCACGTAGTTACTACAAGGGGAAAGTAGTATGATATGCAGTTGGTATGATTTAGATCATACTTATGGTGTGTAAGGCCGTATGTGTCCAGCAAGAGGCTGGTAAATCTACAATTCTTTAAAAATGGTCATGTAATTCATTTGACTATCTTTGATAAGAAATTTATTTAAACCATTCTGAGTATGTATATAGGGTACTGAATGTAATCAGAAAGTTCTCGTGAAATAAGTTCAACGACATTGTCCATTCGAATGGGTTAATCCTTTGTTCAGGAGAATTTGCTCCTACTTTGATAAGTTAAGCAATTTATTGGGTAAGATCATGGTTGTGTGTGATAAAGTGACACACTTAAAAACATTTTATGAATGTGTATATGTGTACCATGAAGTTTCTAAATTACCCCAGATAATGGTTCAACATTCCACATATATCTTTTGAATGTGTTCAAGAAAGAATAAGTGGCTCATTTAGAATTTTAAGGTGAGAGTGCCTTAAAACTAATTTCCCTATGACACATGTGGTGCACATAAAATCTGATGATTTGGGAACATTTGTAACTTGATAAGTTGTGACCAACAGAATTGTCAATAATTCTCTAATTATCCCCAAACCAGGATGACTAATGTTATGCAACCAAATATTTCATTTATTAAGATTTAGAAAATTATTATGTATGTGATAACCCACAAGTATAGGGGATCGCAACAGCTTTCGAGGGTAGAGTATTCAACCCAAATTTATTGATTCGACACAAGGGGAGCCAAAGAATATTCTTGAGTATTAGCAGTTGAGTTGTCAATTCAACCACACCTGGATAACTTAGTATCTGCAGCAAAGTATTTAGTAGCAAAAGTGGTATGATAATAATAGTAACGGTAGCAAAAGTAAAGATAAATGTTTTTGGGTTTTTGTAGTAGTTGTAACAGTAGCAACGGAAAAGTAAATAAGCGAAGAACAATATACAAAAAGCTCGTAGGCAATGGATCAGTGATGGATAATTATGCCGGATGCGATTCCTCATGCAATAGCTATAACATAGGGTGATATAGAACTAGCTCTAGTTCATCAATGTAATGTAGGCATGTATTCCTTAAATAGTCACACGTGCTTATGGAAAAGAACTTGCATGACATCTTTTGTCCTACCCTCCCGTGGAAGCGGGGTCCTAGCGGAAACTAAGGGATATTAAGGCCTCCTTTTAATAGAGAACCGAAACAAAGCATTAGCACATAGTGAATACATGAACTCCTCAAACTACGGTCATCACCGAGAAGTATCCCGATTATTGTCACTTCGGGGTTGTCGGATCATAACACATAATAGGTGACTATAGACTTGCAAGATAGGATCAAGAACACACATATATTCTTGAAAACATAATAGGTTCAGATCTGAAATCATGGCACTCGGGCCCTAGTGACAAGCATTAAGCATAGAAAAGTCATAGCAACATCAATCTCAGAACATAGTGGATACTAGGGATCAAACCCTAACAAAACTAACTTGATTACATGATAAATCTCATCCAACCCATCACCGTCCAGCAAGCCTACGATGGAATTCCTCACGCACGGCAGTGAGCATCATGAAATTGGTGATGGAGGATGGTTGATGATGACGACGGCGACGAATCCCCCTCTCTGGAGCCCCGAACAGACTCCAGATCTGCCCTTCCGAGAGAGATTAGGGCTTGGCGGCGGCCCCGTGTTGTAAAACGCGATGAAACTTTCTCTCTGATTTTTTTCTCCCCGAACGTGAATATATGGAGTTGGAGTTGACGTCGGTGGAGGTCCAGGGGGCCCACGAGATAGGAGGTCACGCCCTAGGGGGGGCGCGCCCCCCTGTATCATGGACAGGTTGTGGGCCCCCTGGCATTAATTCTTCGCCAAAAATTCTTATTAATTCCAAAAAGTGCCTCCGTGGATTTCCGGGACATTTCTGAGAACTTTTCTTTTCTACACATAAAACAACATCATGGCAGTTCTGCTGAAAACAGCGTCAGTCCGGGTTAGTTTCATTCAAATCATGCAAGTTAGAGTCCAAAACAAGCGCAAAAGTGTTTGGAAAAGTAGATACATTGGAGACGTATCAACTCCCCCAAGCTTAAACCTTTGCTTGTCCTCAAGCAGTTCAGTTGATAAACTGAAAGTGATAAAGAAAAAAATTTACAAACTCTATTTGCTCTTGTTGTTGTAAACATGAAAAGCCAGCATTCAAGTTTCAGCAAATATTATGAACTAACCATACTCACAATAACACTTAGGTCTCACAATTACTCATATCAATAGCAAAATCAGCTAGCGAGCCATAATAATAAAACTCGGATGACAACACTTTCTCAAAATAATCATAACATGATATAACAAAATGGTATCTCGCTAGCCCTTTCTGAGACCGCAAAACATAAATGCAGAGCACCTTTAAAGATCAAGGACTGACTAAACATTGTAATTCATGGTAAAAGAGAGCCATTCAAGTCGTACCCAATATAAACCAATAATAATGAATGCAAATGACAGTGTGCTCTCCAGCGGGTGCTTTTAATAAGAAGGATGATGACTTAACATAAAAAGTAAATAGATAGGCCCTTCGCAGAGGGAAGCAGGGATTTGTAGAGGTGCCAGGGCTCGATTTTAAAATAGAGATTGAATAACATTTTGAGCGGCATACTTTTGCTGTCAACGCAACAACTATGAGATGGCTGTATCTTCCATACTAAATGCATTATAGGCAGTCCCCAAACAGAATGGTAAAGGTTTATACTCCCCCAACCACCAACAAGCCTCAATCCATGGCTTGCTCGAAACAACAAGTGCCTCCAACATACAACAGCCCTGGGGGAGTTTTGTTTAATTATTTTGATTTGCTTTGATCTTTTTGGATCATGGGACTGGGCATCTCGGTTACCGGCCCTTTCTCCTGAATTAGGAGCGGAGTCCACTCCTCTTGAGAATAACCCACCTAGCATGGAAGATATAGGCAGCCCTAGTTGTAACATGAGCTGCTCGAGCATACAAAACAGAATTTCATTTGAAGGTTTGGAGTTTGTCACATACAAATTTACTTGGAACGGCAGGTAAATAACGCATATAGGTAGGTATGGTGGACTCATATGGAACAACTTTGGGGTTTAAGGAGTTTGGATGCACAAGCAGTATTCCCGCTTAGTACAGGTGAAGGCTAGCAAAAGACTGGGAAGCGACCAACTGAGAGAGCGACAACAGTCATAAACATGCATTAAAATTAATTCACACCGAGTACAAGCATGAGTAGGATATAATCCACCATGAACATAAATATCGTGAAGGCTATGTTGATTTGATTCAACTACATGCATGAACATGTGCCAAGTCGAGTCACTCAATTAATTCAAAGGAGGATACCATCCCATCATATCACATCATAATCATTCTAATAGCATGTTGGCATGCAAGGTAAACCATTATAACTCATAGCTAATCAAGCATGGCACAAGCAACTATAATCTCTAAATGTCATTGCAAATATGTTTACTTCATAATAACTGACTCAGGAACGATGAACTCATCAAATTTACGAAAACAAGAGAGGTCGAGTTCATACCAGCTTTTCTCATCCCAATAAGTCCATCATATATCATCATTATTGCCTTTCACTTGCACGACCGAACGATGTGTATAATAATAAGAGTGCACGTGCATTGGACTAAGCTGGAATCTGCAAGCATTCAACTCAAGAGAGAAGACAAGTAATATGGGCTCTAAGTTAAATAAAAAACCATGCATATAAGAGCCACTAAGCATTTTCAATATAGTCTTCTCGACCCCCAAAAGAAAGAAAAGAAAAGAAAACTATTTACACGGGAAAGCTCCCAACAAGTAAAAGAAGAACGAGAAATCTTTTTGGGTTTTCATTTTAATTCTACTACAAGCATGGAAATTAAACTAACTAATTTTTTTTGGTTTTTTCTCAAGGTTTATCAAACACACAAGAAGAAAACTAGAAAAAGGAAATTTAAACTAGCATGGATAATATAATGAAAGAGCATGAGCACCGACGACTAGTGTGTGAACATGAATGTAAAGTCGGTGAGAAATCCGTACTCCCCCAAGCTTAGGCTTTTGGCCTAAGTTAGTCTAATACCAATGACCGCCTGGCTGATATCCATAAGTGAAACTGGGGTTGTACTGAGATGCAGAGGCAGCCGCCTCCTGACCAGCAGCATGTTGACGAGCTGCCTCCATTCCCCTCTCATATTCGGTTGCTTCTTCCCTGGTGACAACAAATCTTCCTTTTGCCTAATAATCAAAAAGGTAGGGAGCAGGAAGAGTAACAGGGATGACGTGGCGTCTGTCATAGGTTAGTCGACAATGGAGGAATTGTTCATTCCTCTCAAGAAATGATGATCAAACATTGCTTCTTTATCCAAATAAACAGGAGGTACAATCATATCCCCCTCTCGTGGAGCTATATTAAGAAAATTAGCCACATGGGTTGCATAAATTCCTCCAAAGAAATCACCCCTTCTACCATTATTCTGCAACCTACGTGCAACTATTGCCCCCAAGTTAAAACATTTATAACCTGACACAACACTCTTGAGGACACAAAGATCAGGAGCACACATGTGACATGATACGCCCATTTTGCATCATGCTTTTATATCAATATTTATTGCATTATGGGCTGTTATTTCACGTTATGTCACAATACTTATGGCTATTCTCTCTTATTTTACAAGGTTTACATGAAGAGGGAGAATGCCGGCAGCTGGAATTCTGGGCTGGGAAAGGAGCAAATATTGAAGGCCTATTCTGCGCAACTCCAAAAGTCCTGAAACTCCACGGAATACCTTAAAATAAATAACGAAAAATCATCGCCAAAGATGAAGGCCAGGGGGCCCACACCCTGCTCACGAGGGTGGGCCCCCCCCCCCGGGCGCACCCCCATACCTCGTGGGCCCCCTGGTGGCTCTCCGACGCCCATCTTCTCCTATATGAAGTCTTTCGATGAGAAAAAAATAGAAGGAAACCTTTCGGGATGAGACTCCACTGCCACGAGGCGGAACCTTGGCGGAACCAATCTAGGGCTCCGGCAGAGCTGTTCTGCCGAGGACACTTCCCTCCGGGAGGGGGAAATCATCACCATCGTCATCACCAACGCTCCACTCATCGGGAGAGGGCAATCTCCATCAACATCTTCACCAGCACCATCTCATCTCCAAACCCTAGTTCATCTCTTGTATCCAATTCTTGTCTCCAAGTCCGGGATTGGTGCCAGTAGGTTGCTAGTAGTGTTGATTACTCCTTGTAGTTGATACTAGTTGGTTTATTTGGTGGAAGATCATATGTTCAGATCCTTTATGCATATTATTACCCCTCTGATTATGAAGATGAATATGCTTTGGGAGTAGTTATGTTTGTTCCTGAGGAAAAGGGAGAAGTCTTGCTATTAGTAGTCATGTGAATTTGGTATTCGTTCGATATTTTGATAAGATGTATGTTGTCTAACCTCTAGTGATGTTATGTGAACGTATACTACATAACACTTCACCATTATTTGGGCCTAGAGGAAGGCATTGGGAAGTAATAAGTAGATGATGGGTTGCTAGAGTGACAGAAGCTTAAACCCTAGTTTATGTGTTGCTTCGTAAGGGGCTGATTTGGATCCATATGTTTCATGCTATGGTTAGGTTTACCTTAATACTTTTGTTGTAGTTGCGGATGCTTGCAATAGAGGTTAATCATAAGTGGGATGCTTGTCCAAGTAAGGGCAGTACCTAAGCACCGGTCCACCCACATATCAAATTATCAAAGTACCGAACGCGAATCATATGAGCGTGATGAAAACTAGCTTGACGATATTCCCATGTGTCCTCGGGAGCGCTTTTCCTATTATAAGAGTTTGTCCAGGCTTGTCCTTTGCTACAAAAAGGATTGGGCCACCTTGCTGCACTTTATTTACTTTTATTACTTGTTGCTCCTTACAATTTATCCTATCACAAAACTATCTGTTACCACTTATTTCAGTACTTGCAGAGAATACCTTGCTGAAAACCGCTTATCATTTCCTTCTGCTCCTCGTTGGGTTCGACACTCTTACTTATCGAAAGGACTACGATAGATCCCCTATACTTGTGGGTCATCAAGACTCTTTTCTGGCGCCGTTGCCGGGGAGTGAAGCGCCTTTGGTAGGTGTAATTTGGTAAGGAAAAATTTATTTAGTGTGCTGAAATTTTCTGTCACTTGTTACTATGGAAAGTAATTGTCTGAGGGGCTTGTTCGGGGTATCTTCACCCCGTCCAGTAGAGCAAAGAGTTGCTCCTCAACCTACTAAACCTATTGAAAATGAAACTCCTTTTGAAATTCCTTCGGGTTTGATGGAAAAACTGCTGGCTAACACTTTTATAGGAGATGGAACAAAGCATCCTGATGAACATCTACGCTATGTGGATGATGTTTGTGGACTATTTAAGCTTGCAGGTATACCCGATGATGTTGTTAAGAAGAAGGTCTTCCCTTTATCTTTGAAGGGAGACGCATTGACATGGTATAGGCTATGTGATGATATGAGATCATGGAACTATAAAAGATTGAAATTGGAATTTCATCAAAAGGATTACCCTATGCATCTTGTTCATCGTGATCGCAATTATATATATAATTTTTGGCCTCGCGAAGGAGAAAGCATCGCTCAAGCTTGGGGGAGGCTTAAATCAATGTTATATTCATGCCCCAATCATGAGCTCGCAAGAGAAGTAATGATGCAAAGTTTTTATGCTCGGCTTTCTGATAACAATCGCACCATGCTCGATACTTCTTGTGCTGGCTCTTTTATGATGAAGTCTATTGAATTTAGATGGAATTTATTGGATAGAATTAAACGCAACTCTGAAGATTGGGACCTCGACGAAGGTAAGGAGTCAGGTATGACACCTAAGTTTGATTGTGTTAAATCTTTTATGGATACCGATATTTTCCGTAAGTTTAGCACTAAATATGGATTGGACTCTGAGATAGTAGCTTCTTTCTGTGAATCTTTTGCTACTTATGTTGATCTCCCCAAGGAGAAGTGGTTTAAATATCATCCTCCCATAGAAGTAAAAGTAGCTGCACCTATTAAAGTTGAAGAAAAGACTGTCACTTACAATGATCCTATTGTTCCCACTTCTTATGTTGAGAAACCACCTTTCCCTGTTAGAATGAAGGATCATGCTAGAGCTTCAACTGTTGTTCATAAAAGCAATATTAGAACTTATATACCTCCTGAGCGAGCAAGTCAAAGTAGAACCTAATATTGCTATTGTTAAAGATCTCTTGTCTGATAATATTGATGGGCATGTTATTCAATTCTCTGGTGAAACTGCTAGAATTGCTAAACCCTGTGATAGAGATAAACATAGACCTGTGGTAGGCGTGCCTGTTATTTCTATTAAAATAGGAGATCATTGTTATCATGGCTTATGTGATATGGGTGCTTGTGCTAGTGTTATGCCCATTGACTTATACAAAGAAATTATGCATGAAATTGCACCTGCTGAGTTAGAGGATATTGATGTTACAATAAACTTGCCAATAGAGATACTATATCTGCAATAGGAATTGTTAGAGATGTTGAAGTCTTGTGTGGAAAAACCAAATATCCCGCTGATTTTCTTGTTCTTGGTTCTCCACAAAATAGCTTTTGTCCCATTATATCTGGTAGACCCTTCTTGAATACTGTTAATGCTAAGATAGACTGCAAAAAGAATGTTGTTACTATTGGCTTGGATGATATCGTTCATGAGTTTAATTTCTCTAAATTTAGTAAACAACATCGTGAGGAAGAATTGCCTAGTAAGGATGAAATTATTGGTCTTCCTTCTATTTCCGTACTTCCTAGTGATCCTTTAGAACACTATTTGCTAGACCATGAAAATGATATGTTCATGAATGAAAGAAGGGAAATAGATGAAGTATTCTTTAAACAGGAACCTATTCTGCAACACAATTTGCCTGCTGAAATCCTAGGGGATCCTCCTCCACCCAAGGGTGATCCCGTGTTTGAGCTTAAACTGTTGCCTGATAATCTTAAATATGCTTATCTTGATGAAAAGAAAATATATCCTGTCATTATTAGTGCTAACCTTTCAGAGCATGAAGAAGAAAGATTATTGAAAACTCTGAAAAATCATCGTGCCGCTATTGGATATACTCTGGATGATCTTAAGGGCATCAGTCCCACTCTATGTCAACATAAAATAAATTTGGAAGCAGATGCTAAACCAGTTTTGATCCTCAACGACGTTTGAATCTGAAAATGAAAGAAGTGGTAAGAAAGGAAATACTCAAGCTTCTGGAGGCAGGTATAATTTATCCTGTTGCTGATAGTCAGTGGGTAAGTCCTGTCCATTGTGTCCCTAAGAAGGGAGGTATTACTGTTGTCCCTAATGATAAAGACGAATTGATTCCGCAAAGAATTATCACAGGTTATAGGATGGTAATTGATTTCCGCAAATTAAATAAGGCTACTAAGAAAGATCATTACCCCTTACCTTTTATTGATCAAATGCTAGAAAGATTATGCAAACATACACATTATTGCTTTCTAGATGGTTATTCTGGTTTCTCTCAAATATCTGTGTCGGCTAAAGATCAATCAAAGACTACTTTTACATGCCATTTTGGTACTTTTGCTTATAGACGTATGCCTTTCGGTTTATGTAATGCACATGCTACCTTTCAAAGATGCATGATGGCTATATTCTCTGACTTTTGTGAGAAAATTTGTGAGGTTTTCATGGACGACTATTCCGTCTATGGTTCCTCTTTTGATGATTGCTTAAGCAATCTTGCTCGAGTTTTGCAGAGATGTGAAGAAACTAATCTTGTCTTGAATTGGGAAAAATGCCACTTTATGGTTAATGAAGGTATTGTCTTGGAGCACAAAGTTTCTGAAAGAGGTATTGAAGTTGATAAAGCCAAGGTTGATGCTATTGAAAAGATGCCATGTCCCAAGGACATCAAAGGTATAAGAAGTTTCCTTGGTCACGCCGGATTCTATAGGAGGTTCATTAAGGACTTCTCAAAAATCTCTCAGCCTCTGACTAATTTATTACAAAAAGATGTATCATTTGTCTTTGATGATGATTGCGTAGAAGCATTTGAAATACTTAAGAAAGCATTAGTCTCTGCACCTGTTGTTCAGCCACCTGATTGGAATTTACCTTTTGAAATTATGTGTGATGCTAGTGATTATGCTGTAGGTGTTGTTCTAGGGCAAAGAGTTGATAAGAAATTAAATGTTATCCATTATGCTAGTAAGAATCTAGACAATGCTCAAAGCAATTATGCTACTACCAAAAAGAAACTTTTAGCAGTTGTATTTGCTTGTGATAAATTCAGACCCTACATTGTTGATTCTAAAGTAACTATTCACACAGATCATGCTGCTATTAAATATCTTATGGAAAAGAAAGATGCAAAACCTAGGCTTATTAGATGGGTTCTCTTGCTTCAAGAATTTGATTTGCATATTGTTGATAGAAAAGGAGCTGAGAACCCCGTTGCAGATAACTTATCTAGGTTAGAGAATGTTCTTGATGACCCACTACCTATTGATGATAGCTTTCCTGATGAACAATTAAATGTCATAAGCACTTCTCGTAGCACTCCATGGTATGCTGATTATGCTAATTATATTGTTGCTAAATTTATACCACCTAGCTTCACATACCAACAAAAGAAAAAGGTTTTCTATGACTTGCAACATTACTTTTGGGATGACCCACATCTTTATAAAGAAGGAGTAGATGGTGTTATTAGATGTTGTGTACCTGAACATGAACAGGAACAGATCCTACACAAGTGTCACTCCGAAGCTTATGGAGGACACCACACTGGAGATAGAACTGCACATAAGGTATTGCAATCCGGTTTTTATTGGCCTACTGTCTTCAAGGATGCCCGTAAGTTTGTTTTGTCTTGCGACGAATGTCAAAGAATTGGTAATATTAGTAGACGTCAAGAAATGCCTATGAATTATTCACTTGTTATTGAACCATTTGATGTTTGGGGCTTTGATTATATGGGACCTTTTCCTGCCTCTAATGGATATACACATATTTTAGTTGCTGTTGATTACGTTACTAAGTGGGTAGAAGCTATTCCAACTAGTAGTGCTGATCATAACACTTCTATTAAAATGCTTAAGGAAGTTATTGTTCCAAGGTTTGGAGTCCCTAGATACTTAATGACTGATGGTGGTTCACACTTTATTCATGGCGCTTTCCGTAAGATGCTTGCTAAATACGATGTTAATCATAGAATTGCATCTCCATATCACCCGCGGTCTAGTGGTCAGGTAGAATTGAGCAATAGAGAGCTCAAATTAATCTTGCAAAAGACTGTCAATAGGTCTAGAAAGAATTGGTCCAAGAAACTGAATGACGCGTTGTGGGCCTATAGAACTGCATACAAAAATCCTATGGGTATGTCTCCGTATAAAATGGTTTATGGAAAAGCATGTCACTTACCTCTCGAACTGGAACATAAGGCATATTGGGCTATTAAAGAGCTCAACTATGATTTCAAACTTGCCGGTGAGAAGAGGTTATTTGATATTAGCTCACTTGATGAATGGAGAACCAGCTTATGAAAATGCCAAGTTGTTTAAAGAAAAGGTTAGAAGATGGCATGACAAAAGGATACAAAAGTGTGAGTTTAATGTAGGTGATTATGTATTGCTATACAACTCTCGTTTAAGATTTTTTGTAGGAAAACTTCTCTCTAAATGGGAAGGTCCCTACATTATCGAGGAAGTCTATCGTTCTGGTGCCATAAAAATCAACAACTTTGCAGGCACAAATCCGAAGGTGGTAAACGGTCAAAGGATCAAACACTATATTTCAGGTAATCCCATAAATGTTGAAACTAATATTATTGAACCCGTAACCCCGGAGGAATACATAAAGGACACTTTCCAGAACGTTCCAGACTCTGATAAGGAATAGGTATGTGGTACGGTAAGTAAACCGACTCCAAAACAATTTTTAAGGCAATATTTCTCCGTTTTGGAATATTTAGAAAAATAGAAAAATAAGTAGTAGTCCGGGGAGGACACGAGGCCTCCACGAGGGTGGAGGGCGCGCCCTACCCCCTGGGAGCGCCCCCTACCTCGTGAGCACCTCGTGTGCCCTCCGGACTCCGTTTCCTTGCACGATACGTATTTTGGTCGATAAGAATTCATTATATATACTCCCGAAGGTTTTGACTCTCGTATCACGTAAATCTCCCTTGTTCTTGTTTCGAGTTGTTTTTCTAACAGGTCTAGATCATCATGACGACCCCAAGTGCTTCCAAGGACAAGTTCTTCGAGAAGGTGATCAGCCCTTACCTCTCGGAGGTGCTGCGACACCCTCAAACCATTGAGATGCGTGATGGGTTGCTGCACATCCGCGATGTTGAGGGACCAAAGGGAACCAGAAGCATGGAGTAGAGGCTCGAAGCAATGGAGTAACAAGTTTTCAAGTGCCAGGGGATGGTGGAGCGTGGAATCAACGCTACCGACAAGATGCTCGTGGAGTTCACCAACAACTACGAGTCGGATGCCAAGAAGACCGAGGAGGCCATCTTCAAGCTACACGAGAAGATCGAGCACCTCCAAGCCCAAATCTATGATCTGCAAAACCAAAACTATGAGTATGAATATAGATTCAAAAGGATGAGTTTGGCTGCAGATTTGAGGATTCTGAAGACTCGATCATCCTTCTATGATGGTGAGCCTATGACATGGAAGGTGGATGACAAGCTTGCATCATCAACAACACCTCCACCGCCAACAACAAAGGAGACATAATCATCTGGGTATGGGCACTCCCCTTGGCAACTGCCAAGCTTGGGGGAGGTGCCATGGTATCATATCACCATCACAACTCCTATATTTACCGTTTTTTTAGTTCGATCCTATTAGTAGTATCTTGATTTAGTAGAATAAAGTCATAGCATGATCTAGTTTTGAGTTTTGCTTTATGATCCTTCTTTGTAATCGAGTCCGTGAGCTATATAATAAAGATTAGTGTTGAGTCAAGGGCTTGAGTATTTTGCCATGATCTTGGGTGATTAGAAGAAAAAGAATAAGAGAATCAAAGAATTCATATTGATCTTATTGAAGGTAATGACTTCACATAGAAAGAGTATGATGATTAAAAGTTGTTGGGAGTTGGCAAATATAGCTTTGGTCATCGTTGCAATTAATAGGAAGTAATAAGGAAAGAGAGGTTTCACATATAGATATATTATCATTGATATCTTTTATGATTGGGAGCACTCATTAAAATATGACATGCTAAAGAGTTGATGTTGGACAAGGAAGACAACATAATGAGTTATGTTTTCTTACATCTGAAATAAAGTATGTTGTCATGGCTCCTCTACCATGTTGAGCTTGCCTTTCCCCCTCATGCTAGCCAAATTCTCAGCACTAAGTAGAAATACTACTTGTGCTTCCAAATACCCTTAAACCAGCTTTGCCATGAGAGTCCACCATATCTACCTATGGAATGACTAAGATCCTTCAAGTAAGTTGTCATCGGTGCAAGCAATAAAAATTGCTCTCTAAATATGCATGACTTATTAGTGCGGAGAAAATAAACTTTGTACGAACTTGTTGTGGACGCAATAAAAGCGACGGACTGCATGATAAAGGTACACATACAAGGGGCAATATAAAGTGACGTTCTTTTTCATTAAGATTTTGTGCATCAACCCTAAACGCGCATGACAACCTCTGCTTCCCTCTGTGAAGGGCCTATCTTTTATTATTATCCTCTACCTTATGCAAGAGTCACGGTGATCTTCACCTTTCCCTTTTTATTTTATCCTTTGGCAAGCTCAGCATGTTGGAAAGAACATGATATATATATATATCTAATTGGATGTAGGGGAGCATGAATTATTATTGTTGACGTTACCCTTGAGGTAAAAGGTTTTGGGGCAAAACTATAAGCCCCTATCTTTCTCTATGTCCGATTAAAACTCCGTAACCACAAGTATTGCGTGAGTGTTAGCAATTATGAAGGACTAAGTGATAGTTGAGTATGTGGACTTGCTCTTAAGCTCTGACATAGACTCTTTCCGATGTTATGATAAATTGCAATTGCTTCAATGACTGAGGGTATAATTTGTTGGTGCTCAATAAGGTTTCTGATTCATACTTTGGCTTTGTGAAAAGATCATCACTTGAACATAAGTAATCATATGACAAAATCTATATATGTTGCTTTTATGAAATAATCATGATGCCTTCATGTCTGTATTTTATTTTTATAGACGCCTCTACCTCTAAACATGAGGACATATTTATTGTTATCGGCTTTTTGCTTGAGGACAAGCTGAAGGAAATATGCCCTAGAGGCAATAATAAAGTTATTATTTATTTCCTCATATCATGATAAATGTTTATTATTCATGCTAGAATTGTATTAACCGGAAACATAATACATGTGTGAATACATAGACAAATCTATAGTCACTAGTATGCCTCTACTTGACTAGCTCATTAAATCAAAGATGGTTATGTTTCCTAACCATAGACATGTGTTGTCATTTGATTAATGGGATCACATCATTAGGAGAATGATGTGATTGACATGACCCATTCCGTTAGCCTAGCACTTGATCGTTTAGTATACTGCTATTGCTTTCTTCATGACTTATACAAAGTTCCTACAACTATGAGATTGTGTAACTCCCGTTTACCGGAAGAACACTTTGTGTGCTACCAAACGTCACAACGTAACTGGGTGATTATAAAGGTGCTCTACAGGTGTTTCCGAAGGTACATGTTGGGTTGACATAATTCGAGATTAGGATTTGTCACTCCGATTGTCAGAGAGGTATCTCTGGGCCCTCTCGGTAATACTCATCACCTAAGCCTTGCAAGCATGTAACTAATGAGTTAGTTATGAAGATGATGTATTATGGAACGAGTAAAGAGACTTGCCGGTAACGAGATTGAACTAGGTATTGGATACCGACGATCAAATCTTGGGCAAGTAACATACCGATGACAAAGGGAACAAAGTATGTTGTTATGCGGTTTGACCGATAAAGATCTTCATAGAATATGTAGGAACCAATATGGGCATCCAGGTCCCGCTATTGGTTATTGACCGAGAATGGTTTTAGGTCATGTCTACATAGTTCTCGAACCCGTAGGGTCCGCACGCTTAACGTTTCGATGACAGTTTTATTATGAGTTTATAAGTTTTGATGTACCGAAGTTTGTTCGGAGTCCCGGATGAGATCACGGGCATGACGAGGAGTCTCAGAATGGTCGAGACATAAAGATTGATATATTGGAAGCCTATGTTTGGACATCGGAATGGTTTCGGGTGAAATCGGCATTTTACCGGAGTACCGGGAGGTTACCGGAACCCCCCGGGGGGTTAATGGGCCTACATGGGCCAAGAGGGAGAAGAGGGAAGGAGCCAGGAGGGGGCCGTGCGCCCCTCCCCATCCTAGTCCGAATAGGACAAGGGAAGGGGGGCGGCGCCCCCCCTTTCCTTCCCCTCTTCCTCCTCTTTCCCCTTTCTCTCCTACTCCTACTTGGAAAAGGGGAGTCCTACTCCCGGTGGGAGTAGGACTCCCCCCTTGGCGCGCCCCCTAGGCCGGCGGCCTCCTCCCCCCTGGCTCCTTTATATACGGGGGCGGGGGCACCCCATAGACACACAAGTTGATCTACGGATCGTTCCTTAGCCGTGTGCGGTGCCCCCTTCCACCATATTCCACCTCGGTCATATCATCGCGGAGTTTAGGCGAAGCCCTGCGCCGGTAGAACATCATCATCGTCACCACGCCGTCGTGCTGACAAAACTCATCTCCGGAGCTCGGCTGGATCGGAGACCGGAGATCGTCATCGAGCTGAACGTGTGCTGAACTCAGAGGCTCCGTACGTTCGGTGCTTGGATCGGTCGGATCGTGAAGACGTACGACTACACCAACCACGTTGTGATAACGCTTCCGCTTACGGTCTACGAGGGTACGTGGACATACACTCTCCCCTCTCATTGCTATGTCATCACCATGATCTTGCGTGTGCGTAGGAAAATTTTTGAAATTACTACGTTCCCCAACAGTGGCATCCGAGCCTAGGTTTTATGCGTTGATGTTATATGCACGAGTAGAACACAAGTGAGTTGTGGGCGATACAAGTCATACTGCTTACTAGCATGTCATACTTTGGTTCGGCGGTATTGTGAGATGAAGCGGCCCGGACCGACATTACGCGTACGCTTACGCGAGACTGATTTCACCGTTACGAGCACTCGTGCTTAAAGGTGGCTGGCGGGTGTCTGTCTCTCTCACTTTAGCTGAATCGAGTGTGGCTACGCCCGGTCCTTGCGAAGGATAAACAGCACTAACTTGACGAACTATCGTTGTGGTTTTTGATGCGTAGGTAAGAACAGTTCTTGCTAAGCCCGTAGCAGCCACGTAAAATTTGCAACAACAAAGTAGAGGACGTCTAACTTGTTTTTGCAGGGCATGTTGTGATGTGATATGGTCAAGACGTGATATTTTATTGTATGAGATGATCATGTTTTGTAACCGAAGTTATCGGCAACTGGCAGGAGCCATATGGTTGTCGCTTTATTGTATGAAATGCAAACGCCCTGTAATTGCTTTACTTTATCACTAAGCGGTAGCGATAGTCGTAGAAGCAATAGATGGCGTAAACGACAACGATGCTACGATGGAGATCAAGGTATCGTGTCGGTGACGATGGTGATCACGATGGTGCTTTGGAGATGGAGATCACAAGCACAAGATGATGATGGCCATATCATATCACTTATATTGATTGCATGTGATGTTTATCCTTTATGCATCTTATCTTTCTTTGATTGATGGTAGCATTTTAAGATGATCTCTCACTAAAATTATCAAGTAGTGTTCTCCCTGAGTATGCACCGTTGCCAAAGTTCGTCGTGCAGAGACACCACGTGATGATCGGGTGTGATAAGCTCTACGTCCATCTACAACGGGTGCAAGCCAGTTTTGCACACGCAGAATACTCAGGTTAAACTTGACGAGCCTAGCATATGCAGATATGGCCTCGGAACACGGAGACCGAAAGGTCGAGCGTGAATCATATAGTAGATATGATCAACATAGTGATGTTCACCGTTGAAAACTACTCCATCTCACGTGATGATCGGTTATGGTTTAGTTGATTTGGATCACGTGATCACTTAGATGACTAGAGAGATGTCTGTCTAAGTGGGAGTTCTTAAGTAATATGATTAAATGAACTTAAATTTATCATGAACTTAGTACCTGATAGTATTTTGCTTGTCTATGTTTGTTTGTAGATAGATGGCTCGTGCTGTTGTTCCGTTGAATTTTAATGCGTTCCTTGAGAAAGCAAAGTCGAAAGATGATGGTAGCAATTACACGGACTGGGTCCGTAACCTGAGGATTATCCTCACTGCTGCACAGAAGAGTTACGTCCTGGAAGAACCGCTGGGTGCCAGGCCTACTGCTGATGCAACTGACGATGTTAAGAACGTCTGGCAGAGCAAAGCTGATGACTACTCTATAGTTCAGTGTGCCATGCTTTACGGCTTAGAACCGGGTCTTCAACGACGTTTTGAACGTCATGGAGCATATGAGATGTTCCAGGAGTTGAAGTTAATATTTCAAGCAAATGCCCGGATTGAGAGATATGAAGTCTCCAATAAGTTCTATAGCTGCAAGATGGAGGAGAATAGTTCTGTCAGTGAACACATACTCAGAATGTCTGGGTATAATAATCACTTGATTCAACTGGGAGTTAATCTTGCTGATGATAGTGTCATTGACAGAATTCTCCAATCACTGCCACCAAGCTACAAGAGCTTCGTGATGAACTATAATATGCAAGGGATGAACAAGACTATTCCCGAGCTCTTCGCGATGCTGAAAGCCGCGGAGGTAGAAATCAAGAAGGAGCATCAAGTGTTGATGGTCAACAAGACCACTAGTTTCAAGAAAAAGGGCAAAGGGAAGAAGAAGGGGAACTTCAAGAATAACGGCAAGCAAGTTGCTGCTCAAGAGAAGAAACCCAAGTCTGGACCTAAGCCTGAAACTGAGTGCTTCTACTGCAAGCAGACTGGTCACTGGAAGCGGAACTGCCCCAAGTATTTGGCGGATAAGAAGGATGGCAAAGTGAACAAAGGTATATGTGATATACATGTTATTGATGTGTACCTAACTAGAGCTCGTAGTAGCACCTGGGTATTTGATACTGGTTCTGTTGCTAATATTTGCAACTCGAAACAGGGACTATGGAATAAGCGAGCACTGGCCAAGGATGAGGTGACGATGCGCGTAGGAAACGGTTCCAAAGTCGATGTGATCGCGGTCGGCACGCTACCTCTACATCTACCTTCGGGATTAGTTTTAGACCTGAATAATTGTTATTTGGTGCTAGCGTTAAGCATGAACATTATATCTGGATCTTGTTTGATGCGAGACGGTTATTCATTTAAATCAGAGAATAATGGTTGTTCTATTTATATGAGTAATATCTTTTATGGTCATGCACCCTTGAAGAGTGGTCTATTTTTATTGAATCTCGATAGTAGTGATACACATATTCATAATGTTGAAGCCAAAAGATGCAGAGTTGATAATGATAGTGCAACTTATTTGTGGCACTGCCGTTTAGGTCATATCGGTGTAAAACGCATGAAGAAACTCCATACTGATGGACTTCTGGAATCACTTGATTATGAATCACTTGGTACTTGTGAACCGTGCCTCATGGGCAAGATGACTAAAACACCGTTCTCCGGAACTATGGAGAGAGCAACAGATTTGTTGGAAATCATACATACAGATGTATGTGGACCGATGAATGTTGAGGCTCGTGGCGGATATCGTTATTTTCTCACCTTCACAGATGATTTGAGCAGATATGGGTATATCCACTTAATGAAACACAAGTCTGAAACATTTGAAAAGTTCAAAGAATTTCAGAGTGAAGTAGAAAGTCATCGTAACAAGAAAATAAAGTTTCTACGATCTGATCGTGGAGGAGAATATTTGAGTTACGAGTTTGGTTTACATTTGAAACAATGCGGAATAGTTTCGCAACTCACGCCACCTGGAACACCACAACGAAATGGTGTGTCCAAACGTCGTAATCGTACTTTACTTGATATGGTGCGATCTATGATGTCTCTTACCGATTTACCGCTATCATTTTGGGGTTATGCTTTAGAGACGGCCGCATTCACGTTAAATAGGGCACCATCAAAATCCGTTAAGACGACACCTTATGAACTGTGGTTTGGCAGGAAACCAAAGTTGTCGTTTCTTAAAGTTTGGGGCTGCGATGCTTATGTGAAGAAACTTCAACCAGATAAGGTCGAACCCAAATCGGAGAAATGTGTCTTCATAGGATACCCAAAAGAGACTGTTGGGTACACCTTCTATCACAGATCCGAAGGCAAAACATTCGTTGCTAAGAATGGATCCTTTCTAGAGAAGGAGTTTCTCTCGAAAGAAGTGAGTGGGAGGAAAGTAGAACTTGATGAGATAACTGTATCTACTCCCTTATTGGAAGGTAGTTCATCACGAGAACCGGTTCCTGTGACGACTACACCAATTAGTGAGTGTCGGTGTCAAAACCGGCGGATCTCGGGTAGGGGGTCCCGAACTGTGCGTCTAGGCGGATGGTAACAGGAGACAAGGGATACGATGTTTTACCCAGGTTCGGTCCCTCTCGATGGAGGTAAAACCCTACGTCTTGCTTGATTAATATTGATGATATGGGTAGTACAAGAGTAGATCTACCACGAGATCAAGGAGGCTAAACCCTAAAGCTAGCCTATGGTATGATTGTTGTAATGTATGTTGTGTCCTACGGACTACAGCCCTCCGGTTTATATAGACACCGGAGAAGGCTAGGGTTACACAGAGTCGGTTACAATGGTAGGAGATCTACATATCCGTATCGCTAAGATTGCCTTCCACGCCAAGGAAAGCCCCATCCGGACATGGGACGGAGTCTTCAATCTTGTATCTTCGTAGTCTTGGAGTCCGGCGGATGATGATAGTCCGGCTGTCCGGACACCCCCTAGTCCAGGACTCCCTCAGTAGCCCCTGAACCAGGCTTCAATGACGATAAGTCCGGCGCGCATAATGTTCGGCATTGCAAGGCGGGTTCCTCCCTTGAATAATCCAGAGAAGATCATGAACACCAGGATAGTGTCCGGCTCTGCAAAATAAATTCCACATTCCACAGTAGAGAGAATAAAATGTACACCAGTCCAATCTGCTGACGTATTATGCGGCATGACATCACACCGCTACCAAGCCTTTATTTGAATCGTTTTTTATTATACCACCTCAGCACGTTTAGCGAAGCGGTTTCCTTGGCACGTCCTGTCGAAGCAGAGATCGTGTTCCCCTTATTCCGGGATTCTCATCAATACGGACGTGGGTAACCCAACCGCGCCATTGATGGTGGCGCTTGGGAGATAAGCGAGTTTTACCAGGCTGGTGGGGGACGCATAGTCTCCGTCCGCCTATATATAAGGGATAAGGATTTACCTTCTCACCTACGCCTTCTTCCTCCTTTGCTTATCCATCTCCGCGCACTCAAGCTCCAATGCCCAAGCTCGCGCATCTCGCCTCGACCTTCTCCGACCATGTCCGGAGCGGGAGGCAAATGGTTGGCCTCCACCGTTAAGGAGGAGCACATCACCAAGCTGCGCAGCGCCGGATACCTTTCCGGCGACATCGCGCATCGGCTGCCCGACGAGGGGCAGCTCATCCCCACCCCCGGGCCCCATGAGAGGGTTGTTTTCCTCCCCCACTTCCTCCGCGGACTGGGCTTTCCACTCCACCCATTTCGTCCGGGGGCTCATGTTTTACTACGGCCTGGATTTCCACGATCTGGCGCCGAACTTCATCCTCAACATCTCGGCGTTTATCGTCGTGTGCGAGGCCTTCCTCTGCATCCGGCCCCACTTCGGCCTGTGGCTCAAGACCTTCAACGTCAAGCCGAAGGTTGTGAAGGGCACGCAAGCGGAATGCGGAGGCGCCATGTTGGGCAAGTTGCCCAACGTCCTTTGGCTCGAAGGGGCCTTCGTGGACTCCGTTAAGGGGTGGCAATCGGGGTGGTTCTACATCACCGAGCCGCGCGAACCCACGTGGGCGGCGGCCCCCGAGTTTAGATCTGGCATCCCCACGCAGCTCACCTCCTGGAAAGAGAAGGGCTTGTTGTGGGGCAATCCGAAGGAGCTGACGGGATTCCGAGCCTGTATCCAGAAGCTGGTGAACAATAAGCTCAGGCTCGTCGACGTGGTCCAAGTCATGCTCATCCGCCGGATTCTCCCATGCCAAGAACGGGCATTCAATCTGTGGGAGTTCAATCCGGAACAGCACCAGGCGCTAAGCGGGATCTTCGACACGACGTACGAAGGCGCCTGGAGGGTGCTGTTTAAGGGCGCCGAAGCCCCCGCACCGCGACGGAAGATCGCGGATTTTGCTCGCAACATCCAGCTGACGAGGTAAGTGATTCAACCCCTTTACGGGACACTTGTGGTAAATAGATTGATTCTGAGAGGGTTTTAATCTCTCTTTTCCTTTGGCAGGAATGGATGGAGAAGGCCGAGCAGCTCATCTGTCCGGCTCCCATGCTAGAAGACCCAGTGAACGCCCGTCTAGCGGGGCTGCTGGTTCCGGCACCGCATGTGGTGCCGGAGAAGAAGGCCAAGAAGGTGGCCACGGGGACTCGAAAGAGTTCCCGTAATCAGGTGTCCGACGACGAGGCGGAATCCTCCCCCGAAGACGAGGAGGAGGAAGAAGACTCTCTCCCGGAGGAGGGAGAGAGAAAGAGGAAAGCTTCCCCAACAGGGGAGGCCGAAGGGTCCAAAAGGGGAAGGACTATTCCCCCGGACAGCTCTGCCAACATCGACGTTGGCGAGGAGGAGTGGCCTTCAAGGGCCAGGCCTCCGGCGAGATCGTAAGTATCCGGATCCCTGACATGCAATTTCTTTCGTGTCACATAGTGTCCTACTAATGCCGCATACTGTCCGCAGTCCGGCCGATGATGATCTCCCCGCTTCATCGAGCGGGTCGTTGGCCCCGTCGGATGTGGATTCACTTCCGACTGCCTCTACCCCCACTGCCCATCAGGAGGAGGCTCCGGAGGCGCCGCCAGGCAGCCTCCCGGACTTTGCGCCGGACTCTACATCGGAACCTGCAATGGTTCCGGAGTCCGGTAGGCGGCCCCTTCGAAAGAAGGGCAAGACCGTGACGCCGGCGGCCTCCGTCCAACCGGAGGCGCCGGACAACTTGCTGGAGGCGCTCAAAGGCGCTTCCATCGAGGAAGAACACCGCACTATCATGAGTGCGGTGATTCAGAAGGTTCAGCTCGCGAAGAGCGGGCTGACCGAAGCCTGCAGCAGCCTTCTAACAGGCTTTGAGGTAAGAAGTTATAATTATGTAATGTAATACCGCATAGACAATAGCCCCTGATGCTCAGTTCGGTGTTCGGAAAGAAAAGCCGGACTGAGGATCTAAGAAGATATACGCAGGGTTGCATAAAATGTGTCAATATGGGTTTGCAGGCTGCGCTGCTGACCTCTGCCGCACTGACTGCGGAGGTTGGTGCATTGAAGCAGGATCTCGAGCGGTCCGAGCGAGAGCTCGGCCATGCCAAGAAGCAGCTCGAGGACAAAGAAGGTGAGTAGCACCACTTTGAATAGTTACCTTATAGAAAAGGATTTTGGTTGCAATAAAATTAACGAGGATAATATGGGTATCACAGGGGCCACGAACGAGGTGGCAGCCCTGAAGGAGGCTGTGTCCGCGGCCGAACGCAGTGCGGCCGCGGAACGGGCAGAGCGAGAAAAGCAGGAGGCACAGGTGGCGGAAGTGCGGCAAGAGCTCCAGGCTCTCATGGAGAAGCATGGGAGCTTGGAGCGTGACTCCAAGACTCGAGAGTCCGAGCTTGCCTCGGCTTTCGAAAGTGCCAAGTCCGCCAAGGCCGAGGCCCGTAAGGCCCTTCAGGAGGTTGAAGATTTAAAGAAGATAGCGGCGGGTAAGGCATTTTTCATGCAAAGCAAGCATGTTAATGTAAACTACCTGACACTTACCCGCATTCGGAGCTCTCCAGGGGCGTTTGCAGATCTGCCGCGCAGTGTGTCCGATGCCGCCGCATTCTACCGTGGCGAGGAGGGGAGCTCAACGGAGAAGGTCTTCTGGTCTCAGTACGCTGAGGCCGGCCATCCGGTGCCCCCAAGCGACCAGTTGAAGCAGCTGGTCGAACTCCACAAGGTAGCTGAGGAGGCCATGAAGGGCCTTATAGTCCGGCTGTGGCCTGGACAGGCCATGCCTGGGAGCTACTTCGGCCTCGTGCGGCGGCTGGTGGATGCGTGCCCCTGGGTGGAGGTCATCAAGCGCTCCGCCTGTATTGAAGGTGCTCGTCGGGCCCTTGCCCGCACAAAGGTGCATTGGGGCAGGCTGGATGCGGAGAAGCTTCTCACTGACCCACCGCCACCGGGCAAGGAGTATCGCACGCCCGAAATGTATTATAAAACTGTCCTGAAGGGAGCCCGCGATATTGCGGATGAATGCCCTAGAGATGTAATTTTTGAGTAAACTCGCTATGTATTATCCTGTGCGCTGAAAACTTTGTTCATATGCGCCTTAAGCAACGCTTGTTTAATTTAAAATATTACCTTCTGTGCGGCCGTTTATAAAATCTGAGAGATGGCAAGTCGTTGGCTTCAGCCCCCGAGCCGCGAGTGCTGGGGTGTTCGGGATAAACTTGAGCACTCTTGTTCCCATTTTTGGGTCCATCTAGGGAGGCGCTCAACACAACGAACAAGGCAACCGGACTTATAATGCTTGAACACTCTCACTTAGCCATAGAATTCTATAATTTTAAATTTCGGCGAAGCCCCTGGTATTCGGAAGACCGAATCCGGGGCGCTATCCACGCCTTCGTCGGACATTATCCGGAACTTCGCTCGAAGCGGCGTGAGTCTTTAAGGACCCGAAAAGACCTCTCGAACAGCGACCAGTCTCTCGCCTTATCATGCCGGTCAGTTTTAGCTTTCTCCACTGAGGCGCTCGCCCGGCTCAACCGGGGCGCAATCGCAGTGGTTCTCCCAGTGCCACCTTAGCCGACAGAACGGAACGTAAGGCACCAAAACGTGGGAGCCGGGCAAACCCAACTATTGACCCAAGACATGATTCGGAGCCGATTCATATAATGCTATAAGTTCGGGGTGCCGCACTTATGAAAGTGTTCGGACTTATCACACCATAATGTGGGGAACATAAGCCCCTGGTGTATTAGGCCGTACCAAAATATACGGGTGCAAGATGTCATGTAATGAACATATATATAAAAAGTAATGTAATTGCAGTCAAAAAGTGCTGCATTATTTATTAAAGGAAGTCTGCAATGAGTGCGGACTGATACAAATAGTGCGGTAAGCAAGGGATTTGGACTAATTAAACATGTCCCCCTCCAGGGGTGAGCTGCGGACTTGGTGTATATAATCGAATTTAATGCTCGTAATTGAGACCACCTGAGTGTTCGTCGCAGCCTTCTTTCTTCCCTGGCTGTTGCATCATGAGTTCGGCAGGTTCACCGCCGGACAGGGCCTCTGGTTAACGGAGTCCTGTGTATACAAAGAAGGAAAGTAATAATAAAAAAAGGGGGCACACTTGCGAGCCCCTGGTGTGGTCGAGCCGCACTCTGGGTCCATTGTGATCGTGCCCCTTCCCCTGCGCCCATGGTATCTCCAAAGCGTAATGATGTACGCGGAGGGTTGTTCTTGCAATCATGCGAGGGTAGGGGTTAGGGCCACATTGCTACGCATGCTCTGATCGTGCAAGGTGGTCTTGGTTGGTATTGCTTCGGGCGCGTTTTGCTGTATCCGGCCGTTTAACGGCCGGACTCGAAAATTGCCTTAAAAGGCTGCTCTGTACTTCTGCCGCGAGAGCCGCTGTATGTTCCTCCGTTCGGAGGGAGCGTTCCGTATTTCCGTTGACCGTGATGACTCCACGAGGGCCTGGCATCTTGAGCTTGAGGTATGCATAATGCGGCACCGCGTTGAACTTTGCAAACGCGGTTCGTCCGAGCAGAGCGTGATAGCCGCTGCGAAATGGGACTATGTCGAAGATTAACTCCTCGCTCCGGAAATTATCCGGGGATCCGAAGACCACTTCCAGTGTGACTGAGCCTGTACAATTGGCTTCCACACCTGGTATGACACCTTTAAAGGTTGTCTTTGTAGGTTTAATCCTTGAAGGGTCTATGCCCATCTTGCGCACTGTATCCTGATAAAGCAGGTTCAGGCTACTGCCGCCGTCCATCAGGACTCTCGTGAGGTGAAATCCATCGACGATTGGGTCTAAAACCAATGCGGCAAATCCGCCATGGCGTATGCTGGTCGGATGGTCTCTTCGATCGAAAGTGATCGGACAAGAGGACCATGGATTGAACTTCGGGGCGACTGGCTCCATCGCATAGACGTCCCTTAGTGCACGCTTCCGCTCCCTCTTGGGTATATGGGTTGCGTAAATCATGTTCACCGTCCGTACTTGTGGGGGGAAACCCTTCTGTCCTCTATTGTTCGGCGGTCGGGTCTCTTCCTCGTCGTCGCTGTTTAGCCCCTTGTCATTGTTTTCGGCAATTAACTTGCCTTCCTGCTTGAACACCCAGCAATCTCTGTTGGTGTGATTAGCTGGCTTTTCAGGGGTGCCATGTATCTGGCATAAGCGGTCGAGTATTCTGTCCAAATTGGACGGACCCGGAGTGGTTCTTTTGAATGGCTTCTTCCGCTGACCGGGTTTAGAGCCTCGGAATCCGGCGTTGACTGCCGTATCCTCCTTGTCGTCGCCGTTAATGCGGCGTTTATTTTTGCTTCGACGTGACCTGCCATTGTTGTCCTTAGTATCCGGACTGCCAGAATTTTTACTGAGGTTGTTGCTGCGAGCTAGCCAGCTATCCTCTCCCGCGCAAAAGCGGGTCATTAATGATGTGAGGGCTGCCATGGATTTCGGCTTTTCCTGTCCCAGGTGCCGGGCTAGCCACTCGTCGCGGATGTTATGTTTGAAGGCTGCGAGGGCCTCTGCATCCGGACAGTCGACGATTTGGTTTTTCTTTGTCAAGAACCGTGTCCAGAATTGTCTGGCCGATTCGTCTGGCTGCTGAATTATGTGGCTGAGGTCATCGGCGTCTGGTGGCCGCACATACGTGCCCTGGAAGTTGTCGAGGAATGCGGCTTCCAGGTCTTCCCAACACCCAATTGACTCTGCGGGCAAGCTGTTAAGCCAATGCCGAGCTGGTCCTTTAAGCTTGAGTGGGAGATACTTGATGGCATGGAGATCGTCGCCGCGGGCCATATGGATGTGAAGAAGATAATCTTCGATCCAAACCGCGGGGTCTGTTGTGCCATCGTAGGATTCGATGTTTACGGGTTTAAACCCTTCAGGGATTTGATGATCCATTACTTCGTCAGTGAAGCATAGCGGGTGTGCAGCGCCTCTGTATTGAGCAATATCACGACGCAGCTCGAGAGAGCGTTGTCTGCTGTGTTCGGCCCGGCCGGGGTTATTGTATCCGGCGCGACGGTATTCGTCGTGGGTCGTGGGGCGCCCTCGTGATCCGTAGATGGATCTGGATTGCCTTGCTTTGTCCTCCAATACGTCTCGCAAGTCCGGCGCGTTCCCTTTTGGCTTCGTACTTTTGGAGCGATGCCGGGGTACGGTCTTGGTTGAGGGCCTGGATGCCTCTCTGTCGCGACCACGTGGTGGTCGGTCTGCCGTATCGTGCGCTGGTGATGAAGGTATGTATGCTTCCTCCTCTAGTCGGGGGAGTAACTTGCGTCTTGGGTAGCTTTTGGAGGGGCGTTCGAGTTTATACTCTTCGGCCGCGAGGACCTCGGTCCATCGATCGGCCAGCAGGTCTTGATCAGCTTGAAGCTGCTGCTGCTTTTTCTTTAGGCTATTTGCCGTGGCGATAAGCCGGCGTTTAAAACGCTCTTGTTCGACGGGATCCTCGGGCACGACGAATTCGTCGTCGTTGAGGCTTGCCTCGTCTTCGGAGGGAGGTATATAGTTGTAATCCTCGACCTCTTCGTCTGCCGCCCTCTCGTGAGGGCTTGCTTCTGCATCCTCCTGCGCTGAGTCTTGCTGGAGGGGATTATCTTCGGCACTTTCTGGGGTATTATTATCTCCTGTGCCGGAATCTCCATTCTTGCTGTGGCGGGATTTAGAGCGGCGCCGCTGGCGCCAGCGCCTGGGCTGTTTCTTTAAAGAATCTGCCTCCACTGCTTCTTCGCCGTCCCCGTCTTTTGGGGTGTCCACCATGTATACGTCATATGACGAGGTGGTCTTCCAGTGCCCTGTAGGCGCTGGTTCCTGTTCGTCTCCGGCATCGTCGTCCATAGCGTCGATGTCTTCGGAGTCGTAGTCTAGCATGTCGGTTAGATCGTCGACAGTGGCTACAAAGTGGGTGGTGGGTGGGCTCTGAATTTCTTCGTCGTCCGTATCCCAACCATCCTGGCCGTAATCCGGCCAGGACTCTCCGGATAGCGAGAGATGCTTTAGCGAATTTAAGATGTCGCCAAAGGGTGAATATTGGAAGATGTCCGCGGCGGTGAATTCCATAACTGGCGCCCAATCATATTCGATTGGCAGGGGCGCGGGAGGTCCGGAGTCCGGCAAGGAGTCCGGCACCTCGGAGTCACGACTTTCGCGAGGGACAAGGGTAGTGTTCGGCTCCATCACCGTGGAAGTTGAAGCCCCCGAGGCGGTGTCCAACCACCGGTCCTCGATTTGGGCGATCGGCTCCGAGCTAAGAGCCAGAGCGGACTCGTGTGCGGCTACCAAGGCACTGTTCGGCGGTAGAGCTAGATCATGCCCATCGTAACAGTGCGGCGCGCTTGGCTGCGGCTCGAGTCCGTCGAAGATCAAGTCTCCGCGGACGTTGGCCGTGAAGTTTAGGCTTCCGAATCTGACCTGATGGCCAGGGGCGTAGCTTTCGATCTGCTCCAGATGGCCAAGTGAATTAGCCCGCAGTGCGAAGCCGCCGAATACGAAGATCTGTCCGGGAAGAAAAGTCTCACCCAGGACGGCGTCGTTGGTTGAAGATGCCATCGAACCTATCGGTGACGACATAGAGGAACTCTCAATGAAAGCACCAATGTCGGTGTCAAAACCGGCGGATCTTGGGTAGGGGGTCCCGAACTGTGCGTCTAGGCGGATGGTAACAGGAGACAAGGGACACGATGTTTTACCCAGGTTCGGGCCCTCTCGATGGAGGTAAAACCCTACGTCCTGCTTGATTAATATTGATGATATGGGTAGTACAAGAGTAGATCTACCACGAGATAAAGGAGGCTAAACCCTAAAGCTAGCCTATGGTATGATTGTTGTAATGTATGTTGTGTCCTACGGACTACAGCCCTCCGGTTTATATAGACACCGGAGAAGGCTAGGGTTACACAGAGTCGGTTACAATGGTAGGAGATCTACATATCCGTATCGCCAAGCTTGCCTTCCACGCCAAGGAAAGTCCCATCCGGACACGGGACGGAGTCTTCAATCTTGTATCTTCATAGTCTTGGAGTCCGGCGGATGATGATAGTCCGGCTGTCCGGACACCCCCTAGTCCAGGACTCCCTCAGTGAGGAAGCTAATGATATTGATCATGAAATTCAGATCAAGTTTCTGCAGAACCTCGTAGGTCCACTAGAGTAAGATCCGCACCAGAGTGGTACGGTAATCGTATTCTGGAAGTCATGTTACTTGACCATGATGAACCTACGAACTATGAGGAAGCGATGATGAGCCCAGATTCCGCAAAATGGCTAGAGGCCATGAAATCTGAGATGGGATCCATGTATGAAAACAAAGTATGGACTTTGGTTGACTTGCCCGATGATCGGCAAGCCATTGAGAATAAATGGATCTTTAAGAAGAAGACTGACGCTGATGGTAATGTTGCTGTCTATAAAGCTCGACTTGTTGCGAAAGGTTTTCGACAAGTTCAAGGGGTTGACTACGATGAGACTTTCTCACCCGTAGCGATGCTTAAGTCTGACCGAATCATGTTGGCTGTTGCTGCATTTCATGACTATGAAATTTGGCAAATGGATGTCAAGACTGCATTCTTGAATGGATTTCTAGAAGAAGAGTTGTGTATGATGCAGCCGGAAGGTTTTGTTGATCCAAAAGGTGCTGACAAAGTGTGCAAGCTCCAGCGTTCCATTTATGGACTAGTGCAAGCATCTCGGAGTTGGAATAAACGCTTTGATAGTGTGATCAAAGCATATGGTTTTATACAGACTTTTGGAGAAGCCTGTATTTACAAGAAAGTGAGTGGGAGCCCTGTAGCATTTCTAGTTTTATATGTTGATGACATATTATTAATTGGAAATGATATAGAATTTCTGGATAGCATAAAGGGATACTTGAATAAAAGTTTTTCAATGAAAGACCTCGGTGAAGCTGCTTACATATTGGGCATCAAGATCTATAGAGATAGATCAAGACGCTTAATAGGACTTTCACAAAGCACATACCTTGACAAAATTTTGAAAAAGTTCAAAATGGATTAGGCAAAGAAAGGATTCTTGCCTGTGCTACAAGGTGTGAAGTTGAGTCAAACTCAATGCCCGACCACAACAGAAGATAGAGAGAAAATGAAAATTGTTCCCTATGCTTCAGCCATAGGCTCTATCATGTATGCAATGCTGTGTACCAGACCTGACGTATGCTTAGCAATAAGCTTGGCAGGAAGGTACCAAAGTAATCCAGGAGTGGATCACTGGACAGCGGTCAAGAACATCCTGAAATACCTGAAAAGGACTAAGGATATGTTTCTCGTATATGGAGGTGACAAAGAGCTAGTCGTAAATGGTTACGTCGATGCAAGCTTTGACACTGATCCGGACGATTCTAAATCACAAACCGGATACGTGTTTATATTAAATGGTGGAGCTATAAGTTGGTGCAGTTCTAAACAAAGCGTCGTGGCGGGATCTACATGTGAAGCGGAGTACATAGCTGCTTCTGAACCAGCGAATGAAGGAGTCTGGATGAAGGAGTTCATTTCCGATCTAGGTGTCATACCTAGTGCATCGGGACCAATGAAGATCTTCTGTGACAATACTGGTGCAATTGCCTTGGCAAAGGAATCCAGATTTCACAAGAGGACCAAGCACATCAAGAGACGCTTCAATTCCATTCGGGACCAAGTCCAAGTGGGAGACATAGAGATTTGCAAGATACATACGGATCTGAATGTTGCAGACCCGTTGACTAAGCCTCTCTCACGAGCAAAACATGATCAGCACCAAGACTCCATGGGTGTTAGAATCATTACTATGTAATCTAGATTATTGACTCTAGTGCAAGTGGGAGACTGAAGGAAATATGCCCTAGAGGCAATAATAAAGTTATTATTTATTTCCTCATATCATGATAAATGTTTATTATTCATGCTAGAATTGTATTAACCGGAAACATAATACATGTGTGAATACATAGACAAATCTATAGACACTAGTATGCCTCTACTTGACTAGCTCATTAAATCAAAGATGGTTATGTTTCCTAACCATAGACATGTGTTGTCATTTGATTAATGGGATCACATCATTAGGAGAATGATGTGATTGACATGACCCATTCCGTTAGCCTAGCACTTGATCGTTTAGTATACTGCTATTGCTTTCTTCATGACTTATACAAAGTTCCTACAACTATGAGATTGTGTAACTCCCGTTTACCGGAAGAACACTTTGTGTGCTACCAAACGTCACAACGTAACTGGATGATTATAAAGGTGCTCTATAGGTGTTTCCGAAGGTACATGTTGGGTTGACATAATTCGAGATTAGGATTTGTCACTCCGATTGTCGGAGAGGTATCTCTGGGCCCTCTCGGTAATACTCATCACCTAAGCCTTGCAAGCATGTAACTAATGAGTTAGTTATGAAGATGATGTATTACGAAACGAGTAAAGAGACTTGCTGGTAACGAGATTGAACTACGTATTGGATACCGGCGATCAAATCTCGGGCAAGTAACATACCGATGACAAAGGGAACAAAGTATGTTGTTATGCGGTTTGACCGATAAAGATCTTCGTAGAATATGTAGGAACCAATATGGGCATCCAGGTCCCGCTATTGGTTATTGACCGAGAATGGTTTTAGGTCATGTCTACATAGTTCTCGAACCTGTAGGGTCCGCACGCTTAACGTTTCGATGACAGTTTTATTATGAGTTTATAAGTTTTGATGTACCGAAGTTTGTTCGGAGTCCCGGATGAGATCACGGGCATGACGAGGAGTCTCATAATGGTCGAGACATAAAGATTGATATATTTGAAGCCTATGTTTGGACATCGGAATGGTTCCGGGTGAAATCGGCATTTTACCGGAGTACCGGGAGGTTACCGGAACCCCCGGGGGGGTTAATGGGCCTACATGGGCCAAGAGGGAGAAGAGGGAAGGAGCCAGGAGGGGGCCGCGCGCCCCTCCCCCTCCTAGTCCGAATAGGACAAGGGAAGGGGGGCGGCGCCCCCCCTTTCCTTCCCCTCTTCCTCCTCTTTCCCCTTTCTCTCCTACTCCTACTTGGAAAAGGGGAGTCCTACTCCCGGTGGGAGTAGGACTCCCCCCTTGGCGCGCCCCCTAGGCCGGCGACCTCCTCCCCCCTGGCTCCTTTATATACGGGGGTGGGGGCACCCCATAGACACACAAGTTGATCTACGGATCGTTCCTTAGCCGTGTGTGGTGCCCCCTTCCACCATATTCCACCTCGGTCATATCGTCGCGGAGTTTAGGCGAAGCCCTGCGCCGGTAGAACATCATCATCGTCACCACGCCATCGTGCTGACGGAACTCATCTCCGGAGCTCGGCTGGATCGGAGACCGGAGATCGTCATCGAGCTGAACGTGTGCTAAACTCGGAGGCTCCGTACGTTCGGTGCTTGGATCGGTCGGATCGTGAAGACGTACGACTACATCAACCGCGTTGTGATAACGCTTCCGCTTACGGTCTACGAGGGTACGTGGACATACACTCTCCCCTCGCGTTGTTATGTCATCACCATGATCTTGCGTGTGCGTAGGAAAATTTTTGAAATTACTACGTTCCCCAACACAAGCAAGGTCTAAGCTTGGGGGAGTTGATACATCCATTTTGCATCATGCTTTTATATCAATATTTATTGCATTATGGGCTGTTATTTCACATTATGTCACAATACTTATGGCTATTCTCTCTTATTTTACAAGGTTTACATGAAGAGGGAGAATGCCGGCAGCTGGAATTCTGGGCTGGAAAAGGAGCAAATATTGAAGGCCTATTCTGCGCAACTCCAAAAGTCCTGAAACTCCACGGAATACCTTAAAATAAATAAAGAAAAATCATCGCCAAAGATGAAGGCTAGGGGGGCCACACTCTGCTCACGAGGGTGGGGGCCCCCCCTGGGCGTGCCCCCTACCTCGTGGGCCCTCTGGTGGCTCTCCGACGCCCATCTTCTCCTATATGAAGTCTTTCGATGAGAAAAAAAATAGAAGGAAACCTTTCGGGACGAGACTCCGCCGCCACGAGGCGGAACCTTGGCAGAACCAATCTAGGGCTCCGGCAGAGCTGTTCTGCCAGGGACACTTCCCTCCGGGAGGGGGAAATCATCACCATCGTCATCACCAACGCTCCTCTCATCGGGAGAGGGAAATATCCATCAACATCTTCACTAGCACCATCTCATCTCCAAACCCTAGTTCATCTCTTGTATCCAATTCTTGTCTCCAAGTACGGGATTGGTGCTAGTAGGTTGCTAGTAGTGTTGATTACTCCTTGTAGTTGATGCTAGTTGGTTTATTTGGTGGAAGATCATATGTTCAGATCCTTTATGCATATTATTACCCCTTTGATTATGAACATGAATATGCTTTGTGAGTAGTTACGTTTGTTCCTGAGGACAAGGGAGAAGTCTTGCTATTAGTATTCATGTGAATTTGGTATTCGTTTGATATTTTGATAAGATGTATGTTGTCTAACCTCTAGTGGTGTTATGTGAACGTCGACTACATAACACTTCACCATTATTTGGGCCTAGAGGAAGGCATTGGGAAGTAATAAGTAGATGATGGGTTGCTAGAGTGACAGAAGCTTAAACCCTAGTTTATGCGTTGCTTCGTAAGGGGCTGATTTGGATCCATATGTTTCATGCTATGGTTAGGTTTACCTTAATACTTTTGTTGTAGTTGCGGTTGCAATAGAGGTTAATCATAAGTGGGATGCTTGTCCAAGTAAGGGCAGTACCCAAGCACCGGTCCACCCACATATCAAATTATCAAAGTACTGAACGCGAATCATATGAGCGTGATGAAAACTAGCTTGACGATATTCCCATGTGTCCTTGGGAGCGCTTTTCCTATTATAAGAGTTTGTCCAGGCTTGTCCTTTGCTACAAAAAGGATTGGGTCACCCTGCTGCACTTTATTTACTTTTGTTACTTGTTGCTCGTTACAATTTATCCCAACACAAAACTATCTGTTACCACTTATTTCAATACTTGCAGAGAATACCTTGCTGAAAACCGCTTATCATTTTCTTCTGCTCCTCATTGGGTTCGACACTCTTACTTATCGAAAGGACTATGATAGATCCCCTATACTTGTGGGTCATCATGACATACTTCGTACTTACCGTTAATGCATCTACCAATAAAGAGAGCAAAATAATGTATAGCAGGAAAATGAATGCTCCCGATGGTAGCTTGTGTTATGTCCCAGATTCTCCCACAGTAATACTAGCAATAAAATCTCTAAATTCAGATTTGCAAGGATCATTAATATTACCCCACTACGGGAGTTTGCAAGCAGTTGTGAAATCCTCTAAATCCATGGTATAAGATGTATCATAAATATCAAAGATGACACTAGGAGAATTACGCGCAGACATGTACTCGAACCTCCGCACAAAGGAATCAGTCAATTGATAATATTGAGGACACTTATCTTGTAAGAAGTCCTCCAGCTCGGCATTATGCGCATACGCGTCAAATTCCTCCTTGAAGCCTGCTTCGACCATAAAATCATTGGATGGCCATTCACAAGCCCGTACATTTGCATCCCTCAGCAATTTAACATCTTGCTCACGTATAGCAATCCTTGGCCCTTTCTTTGCCGAGGAACCACCCTGGTACATTCTCATATTTCTTTTTCTGAAATTTTAGTAACTTCAAAACAAAAGTGAATAAAACTAAACAAGATTGGTAGCAACTACTCCTACAAGTGCCTAGAGCCTATACCATGCACTGGAATTGCTTGGGACCTCAAATATTTAACATGCAAGCTCAAGAACATGGTCACCTATGCAGCACAAATTTCTAATGAATAAAGCACTAGAACAAAAACTAATCGGACCAATGGAGGAGTCACATACCAAGCAACAATCTCCCAAAGCAGTTTTGTGAATGGAGCTTTGAGCTAAGAGATCGAAAATCGTGCTTGAGCTGGATGGGGATTTTTTTGGGTAGAAGATGAAGTGTGTGGGTGCTGGCATAAGTGGAGGGGAGCCACCAGGGGCCCATGAGATAGGGGGCGCGCCCTACGGGGGGCTCCTCTCTCGTGGCCTGGTGCTTGCCCCTCCTGCAGTGTTTTCAGTGCCTAAAATCCTCAAATATTCCAGGAAAAATCATACTAAATTTGCAGGGCATTTGGAGCACTTTTATTTTCGGACTACTTTTTAATGCACGGATAATTCAGAAAAGAGACGGATAGTACTATTTTTGCTTTATCTAATCTAAATAACAGAAAGTAAAAAGAGGGTACAGAAGGTTGTGCCTTCTAGTTTCATCCATCTCGTGATCATCAAAATGAACCCATTAACAAGGTTGATCAAGTCTTGTTAACAAACTCACTCCGAATAACACGAAAACGGAGAAATTTCAAATAACACTAAGTTACCTCAACGGGGATATGAAAATCCCCAACAATAAGAATATCATACTTTTTCTTGACAGTAGGGAGAGGAAATTCAAAACCTCCAAAAATGATAGTTGGAACCTTTTCAATAGAATTGATGCTATGAACTTGAGATTCTTTCCTCGGAAAGTGTACCGTATGCTCATTACCATTAACATGAAAAGTGACATTGCCTTTGTTGCAATCAATAACAGCCCCTGCAGTATTAAGAAAAGGTCTACCAAGGATAATAGACATACTATCGTCCTCGGGGATATCAAGAATAACAAGGTCCGTTAAGATAGCGACATTTGCAACCACAACAGGCACATCCTCACAAATACCGGCAGGTATAGCAGTTGATTTATCAGCCATTTGCAAAGATATTTCAGTAGGTGTCAACTTATTCAATTCAAGTCTATGATATAAAGAGAAAGGCATAACACTAACACCGGCTCCAAGATCACATAAAGCAGTTCTAACATAATTTCTTTTAATGGAACATGGTATAGTTGGTACACCCGGATCTCCAAGTTTCTTTGGTATTCCACCCTTAAAAGTGTAATTAGCAAGCATGGTAGAATTTTCGGCTTTCGGTATCTTTCTTTTATTTGTGATGATATCCTTCATATACTTAGCATAAGGATTTACTTTCAGCATATCGGTTAAGCGCATACGTAAGAAAATAGGTCTAATCATTTCAGCAAAGCGCTCAAAATCCTCATCATCCTTTGACTTGGATGGTTTAGGAGGAAAGGGCATGGGTTTCTGAACCCATGGTTCTCTTTCTTTACCGTGCTTCCTAGAAACAAAATCTCTCTTATCATAACGTTGATTCTTTGATTGTGGGTTATCAAGATCAACCGCAGGTTCAATCTCTACATCATTGTTTTTGCTAGGTTGAGCATCAACATGAACATTATCATTAACATTATCACTAGGTTCATGGTCATCACCTGATTGTGTTTCAGCATCAGAAATAGAAATATAATGGGATTCTCAGGTGTGTCTATAGTAGGTTCACTAGAAGCATGCAAAGTCCTATCGTCTTTCTTTTTCTTCTTTTTAGAAGAACTAGGTGCCTCTAAATTATTTCTCTGAGAATCTTGCTCGATTCTCCTAGGGTGGCCTTTAGGATACAAAGGTTCCTGAGTCATTCTACCATTTCTAGTAGCCACTCTAACAGCAAAGTCATTTATATTATTTAATTCATCAAGCAAATCATTTTGAGATTTAAGTACTTGCTCAGATTGAGTAGCAACCATAGAAGCATATTTTCTAACGCGGTGAAGTTCATCTTTAATTCTAGCCAGATTATCACCTACGCATCCTATCTCGAAAGCATTATTCTTTAACTCTCTACCAACATAAGCATTAAAGCTTTCTTGTCTAGCCATAAAGTCATCAAATTCATCTAAGCATGGGCTATGAAATTTAGTAGAGGGTATTTCAACTTTATCATATCTATAGAGAGAATTTACCTTTACTACCTGTGTCGGGTTATCAAGACAATGTGGTTCTTCGGGCGGTATATTAAGACCATGTATTTCTTTAATAAGAGGTAAATTCTTAACATCTTCAGCTTTAATACCTTTTTCTTTCATTGATTTCTTTGCCTCTTGCATATGTTCGGGACTGAGAAATAAAACACCTCTCTTCTTCGGAGTGGGTTTAGGAATAGGCTCAGGAGTTGGCTCAATTGGTTCAGGAATTACTTCAGGACCTGGCTCAGGAAGAGTCCAATTATTTTCATTAGTCAACATATTATTCAGTAGTATTTCAGCTTCGTCGACTGTTCTTTCCCTGAAAACACAACCAGCACAACTATCCAAGTAGTCCTTGCAAGCATCGGTTAGTCCATTATAAAAGATATCAAGTATTTCATTTTTCTTAAGAGGATGATCAGGCAAAGCATTAAGTAACCGAAGAAGCCTCCCCCAAGCTTGTGGGAGACTCTCCTCTTTGATTTGCACAAAATTATATATTTCCCGCAAGGCAGCTTGTTTCTTATGAGCAGGGAAATATTTAGCAGAGAAGTAATAAATCATATCCTGGGGACTACGCACACAACCAGGAGCAAGAGAATTATACCATGTCTTAGCATCACCCTTTAATGAGAACGGAAATATCTTAAGGATGTATAAATAGCGAGACTTCTCATGATTAGTAAACAGGGTAGCTATATCATTCAACTTGGTAAGATATGCCACAACAGTTTCAAATTCAAGGCCATAAAAAGGATCAGATTCAACTAAAGTAATAATATTCGGATCAATAGAGAATTCATAATCCTTATCAGTAACACAGATAGGTGAAGTAGCAAAAGCAGGATCGGGTTTCATTCTAGCATTAAGAGACTGCTGCTTCCATTTAGCTAATAATTTCTTAAGATCATTTCTATCATTGCAAGCAAGGATTTCCATAGCAGCTGCTTCAGTCATAACATAACCCTTAGGAACAACAGGTAATACATAATCATTGGGGGAACCTTCATCATCACTATCATCAATAATAGGTTCTTCAATATTTTCATTCCCCCTAACTCTAGCAAGTTGTTCATCAAGAAATCACCTAATGGCACAGTAGTATCACGCAAAGAAGTAGTTTCATCATGCATAGCAGAAGTGGCATCATCAATAACATGCGACATATCAGAATTCATAGTAGTAGTAGGTTTAGGTGTAGCAAGCCTACTGATAATGGAAGGAGAATCTAGTGCAAGGCTAGATGGCAGTTCCTTACCTCCCCTCGTAGTTGAGGGCAAAATAGTAGTTCGATCGTATTTCAAGTTCTTCGTAGTGATCAACAGATATAAATCCCAAGTGACTCAGAGAATAGAGCTATGCTCCCCGGCAACGGCGCTAGAAATTAGTCTTGATAACCCACAAGTATAGGGGATCGCAACAGCTTTTGAGGGTAGAGTATTTAACCCAAATTTATTGATTCGACACAAGGGGAGCCAAAGAATATTCTTGAGTATTAGCAGTTGAGTTGTCAATTCAACCACACCTGGATAACTTAGTATCTACAGCAAAGTATTTAGTAGCAAAAGTGGTATGATAATAATAGTAACTGTAGCAAAAGTAAAGATAAATGTTTTTGGGTTTTTGTAGTAGTTGTAACAGTAGCAACGGAAAAGTAAATAAGCGAAGAACAATATATGCAAAGCTCATAGGCAATGGATCAGTGATGGATAATTATGTCGGATGTGATTCTTCATGCAATAGCTATAACATAGGGTGATATAGAACTAGCTCCAGTTCATCAATGTAATGTAGGCATGTATTCCGTAAATAGTCACACGTGCTTATGGAAAAGAACTTGCATGACATCTTTTGTCCTACCCTCCCGTGGAAGCGGGGTCCTAGCGGAAACTAAGGGATAATAAGGCCTCCTTTTAATAGAGAACCGGAACAAAACATTAGCACATAGTGAATACATGAACTCCTCAAACTACGGTCATCACCGAGAAGTATCCCGATTATTGTCACTTCGGGGTTGTCAGATCATAACACATAATAGGTGACTATAGACTTGCAAGATAGGATCAAGAACACACATATATTCATGAAAACATAATAGGTTCAGATCTGAAATCATGGCACTCGGGCCCTAGTGACAAGCATTAAGCATAGCAAAGTCATAGCAACATCAATCTCAGAACATAGTGGATACTAGGGATCAAACCCTAACAAAACTAACTTGATTACATGCTAAATCTCATCCAACCCATCACCGCCCAGCAAGCCTACGACGAAATTACTCACGCACAGCGGTGAGCATCATGAAATTGGTGATGGAGGATGGTTGATGATGACGACGGCGATGAATCCCCCTCTCCGGAGCCCCGAACGGACTCCAGATCAGCCCTCCCGAGAGAGATTAGGGCTTGGCGGCGGCTCCGTGTCGTAAAACGCGATGAAACTTTCTCTCTGATTTTTTCTCCCCGAACGTGAATATATGGAGTTGGAGTTGACGTCGGTGGAGGTCCAGGGGGCCCACGAGATAGGAGGCCGCGCCCTAGGGGGGTGCGCCCCCCTGTCTTGTGGACAGGCTGTGGGCCCCTGGCATTAATTATTTCGCCAAAAATTCTTATTAATTCCAAAAAGTGCCTTCGTGGATTTCCAGGACATTCCGAGAACTTTTCTTTTCTACACATAAAACAACATCATGGCAGTTCTGTTGAAAACAGCGTCAGTCCGGGTTAGTTTCATTCAAATCATGCAAGTTAGAGTCCAAAACAAGGGCAAAAGTGTTTGGAAAAGTAGATACGCTGGAGACGTATCAGTACGCAACAATATTGAGTATGAATTGAACCATACATTCAAATTTATCAAATATCATGTCCGAAAAATAGGATATCGGACATCGCACTACATGTAGTAGCACAAGTATAGGCTAAAGATATTTTGGGAATAACTAGGAGATTACATGAGTTTTCCAACATTACTGAAAATTTAATTACGCAAACATATCATTGGTGCAAAGGAATTCACCTTCCTTTTAATCCACTAGATTTTTGGTTCTCCTTCAGATGAAGATCTGAGAACAATCATTTACCAGAATATTTTCTGGTTGTATGTTTGCAAATTTTCGAATTATCCCAATGAACTCATTTGCCTTTTTAATAATTATGTGGTGTGGTTTGACCATATGTTTGAGGGTTTTGTAATCATAGGGACAATATTTATATAACCACACATTTGACAAACCTGAGAGTTATCTTTTGATCATTTGATTGTCTATTAGCCTCCACTTTACTTCGAATTCCTCATTGTTCTATTTTGTGACCACTAACTTCCGTAGTATTCTCGGTACTAGCTAGAATTTCAAATAATGGGATAGCACCCGTTGGGTGAATTTGATGATTTTAAGAAATTCCATGTTTCTTGATCATAAAAATGGTAGTACCATCATAAGAGGATGTAAAGTGTATTAAGGACATATGAAAATATTTGATCACGAGATCTCAACTTGAAGTTGATTAAGTGACAGAATTGTGAGTTGCGATAGACTTGAGGTCTTCAAAAATGAATGGGTAATCATTCGTGATGTGCTCAAGGCATCATGTTTATATTAAGGGAAATATTCAGCGTGAATAAAAATTCATCCATTATGTACTTAGTTTGAGAACTAAGTGAAGTTGGGACACATAAAATGCATATGAGCATTGCAACTTTAGAGTCACTGCCAAAAACATAGGTGTTCCATGTTTGACATTGGTTAGTCACTGTGAAAGTATAACCACAAAGTGATGTGGACATTGCAAAAGTGTTGATACACTCAATCGTTGCCATAATTATGGGATCCATCTTGATGGATGGACAACACAAAAATTATAAATAGTGACATAGGCTTCACTGCCATGTATTTTACCAATGTAATAGAAGGTAATCACCAGGGTATGCAAATATTTGCATAATTTTCTATGACATTTTCAAGCAAAGTGGGGCTTGGATTAGCACAAGATTACCATTTCGGCATATAATGACTACACATGAATAATATTTACTATGAGATTAAATCATTTTAGTGAACAACGACGAATGCTTCAAAGGAGCATTTTTTAGTATAGCTGATGCTTTATATCCATATGTGTAGACCTCAATTTATATAGGATAACACTTTGAAGATAATCACCAATATGGTGTAGATCTCACAGTAATAGAAAACATAGTCTAACTTTTGTCAATAGATGTTCATATCTCTATTACCTTATGTTATGCTATATTTAAGAAAAATCACTTTGAAGGTAATCATCTATCGAAGTGACATGATGTAGACCTTGCAGTAATAGTGGATAGTCTAAAAAAATTGCAGTAGATGCCAGTATTACCTTATGATATCTTGAGGTAGTCACATCTAATATTAATATTTGGAAGAGCACATTGAAAGTAGTCATCTTGTTAAAATGACAAGATGTAGACCTCACAGTAGTGGTAGATAATCTGCAAATGGTGCAGTAGATGCCACCAATACCTTGTGATTCACAAATAAAATTTGGGCATGTCATATGAAGTATGACAATTTATAATTCTTATTTGAATTTCATTAAGATTTGCAAGAAAAATTGTTTTCGACTGCAAAAGTATAGTTGTCCTAAAATCACATGTCATATAGAATGTTTGTGGTAAAGACATAATTGATGTCTTAAATTCCAGAGAAATAGGATCTGAAATATAAGCAATACATTCTTTTGCAAAGGTATTGTCATTAAAATAATTGTGTATAATTATTTTATGTAATTTAGGATGAACTAAGGTTCTCCCACATATGTTTTCTCAAAACGAGGGCTTATAAAATACAAATAGTAATAACCTGATGGTTAAAGTGCTAAAACAGAGGGTTGTACCACAAATCGCAGGAGTATAGACAACTTGAGAGTTGAAGTTGAGGGCTATACTGCATGATGAATTAAGCCTGAGGGCTTAACAGAAATTACAGAGACCTTTCTGCAGATAATAGGAACTTAAATGCTTAAACTAAAAGATAGCCTAGAGGATAGAAACCCCCAATTCCTCCCGTGCGGCTAAGGATTAACATCCACCGCCGCGCCGCTGGGAAGCGTTGCATTGGTTGGCCCACCTTGTGCTAGAGGAAGCCGCGCTAGAGGGTGCATTGCGCCGTGCACTGGCCCAAATCGAGGAGGCAGACCATGACTGAGAGGCAGCGCGGGAATGGAAGGTGATGTGCGGGTGGAGGCGGCGTGGCTTTGGTACACGTGCGGACGGAGTCGAGGCAATGCCGCCGCATGCCGGAGGGCTTCGCCGCGTGTTGTTACCCGCCAGTCCAGGTCGCTCCATGGAAGGCTACGCACCAGAGGGTAGCGCCGAGCGCCGCTACATGAAGTGGGATGCTGATGCGGTCCAGTTCCTGAGTGCCTTCAACAAGTGTTGTTGTGGCGTGGCCGGTGCCAATGGTGCTGATTTCTGGTTGAACATGATTATGTACTATGAATAAAATTGGGAAAATAGCACCTGATAGGTATTGCGATCAAGTATTTTGATCGTAAGCTTCATGTGAGAAGTAGTCCAGGACGTAGACTTATTCATGTATGTGGATCCTTTTGCCAAGGAGTTCTTTTTCTATTCTGGTCCTGTTTCCTGAACTGATCGCCTTGGTTTGGAAAAAGGGGTAAATGTGACGCCTAGTTCTTCCATGCACGGCGCGCTGGTCGAGAAGTGTGGCGTTCATGCACCGGTATGGACTCTGGAGTGCTGCGCCGTGAAGGCCATTCGACTGTCTTGTCGTACCCAGAGCGGCAATTCCTGGTAGTCAAGAACAAATATTAGGTAAATCTCACTAGCATATGATGTATAATAGCAATTAGATTAAAATCGCCTTTGGTTGTATTGGTGCGATTCTTCCGTGCTGCTCCAAGGTGTTGATTCCGACAGAATCGCTAATTTGCTATTTATCCGTTCTTCTAGACCCTGACTATGAGGCGATCTCTCTTGTGTAATCTCTTTCCTTGTGTGTGGCTAAACCGCTCGATCGGAGAGCAAAGTGCAACGTGTTTTGAGTTAAAAGTAAAGAACAAGAGAGTTTGAATGAAATATGATCCATAAGTCTTTATTGATGATAGAAGTGGGGTATTCATACCCAGGCGGAAGTACACATGGTGCTTGGCGGTTGTCGGTGTCAAAACCGGCGGATCTCGGGTAGGGGGGTCCCGATCTGTGCGTCAAGACTGATGGTAACAGGAAGCAAGGGACATAGATGTTTACCCAGGTTCGAGCCCTCTCGATGGAGGTAAAACCCTACTTCCTGCTTGATTAATATTGAAGATATGGGTAGTACAAGAGTAGATCTACCACGAGATCGTAGAGGCTAAACCCTAGAAGCTAGTGTATGATGGTATGATTGTAATTGTGATCGGCCTTCTAAGGACCAACCTCTCCAGTTTATATAGACACCGGAGAGGGCTAGGGTTTACATGGAGTCAGTTGCAAGGAAGGAAACACAATATTCGGATCGCCAAGCTTGTCTTCCACGCAAAGGAGAGTCCCATCCGGACACGGGCCGAAGTCTTGAGTCTTGTATCTCCACGCTTCAATAGTCCGGATGATGTATACAGTCCGGTTGTCCAGATACCCCCTAATCCAGGACTCCCTCAATAGCCCCTGAACCAGGCTTCAATGACGATGAGTCCGGCGCGCAGTATTTTCTTTGGCATTGCAAGGCGGGTTCCTTCTCCGAATACTCCAAAGTGGTTATCGAACACGTAGACCGTGTCTGGATCTGCAAGATGACCTTCACACAGCATAAATCTGATCCGTTGGCAATCTTCGTACGTCGTGCCCTTGCATCATGGCCCGGTCCAACGCGAACCGGCGTTTCTTACCCCACCTCGACTCATGTTACGAGGCGGTTTTATTGGCACGTCACGTCGAGGCAGAGATCGTGTTCCTCTTATTACGGGATTTTCCATTAATACGGGCGTGCGTGACCCCACAACGGCCATTGGTATAACTCCACGTGTTTTTAGATAAGCCTCAAATGGTCACACCGAGGACTCTTTATATTCACCCCCTTTATAAAGGGGTCGAGGACTATGCCTCTTTTCCACCTTCCTCGCGCCTTCTCGCACCTCGAGTTCTAACACCCGAAACCTAAGCTCCAACACCCCAGATCCTCCAATATGTCTGGATCCGACCCTCAAGGACGATGGGTGGCCTCCTCGATTCAAAAGGAAGACATTGCAAAGCTTAGGGAGGTCGGATACCTGACCGCCGACATCCAGCACATGCTTCCTGCTCCAGGGCAGGTCATCCCCACACCGGAGCCCAATGAGTGCACCATTTTTGTCCCACACTTCCTCCACGGCTTGGGCTTCACCCTCAACCCCTTTGTGAGGGGGCTCATGTTCTACTATGGGTTGGATTTTCATGGTCTGGCTCCGGACGCTATCCTCCATATCTCGTCGTTCATTATCGTGTGCGAGGCTTTTCTTCACGTCACCCCACACTTCGGCTTATGGCTCAAGACCTTCAATGTGAAGCCGAAGGTGATCGAGGGGCGACATGTGGAGTGCGAAGGTGCCATAATAAGCAGGAACGCCGACGCCCCATGGCCAGAGGATTCTTTCCCAGAAGTATCCGATGTATGGCAGCGGAGGTGGTTTTATGTTACGGCCCCCAGGGGCACAAAGTGGGTAGCCGCCCCCGAGTTCCGCTCGGGCCCTCCGTCATAGTTGGCGTCTTGGACAGACGTAGGACGGAATTGGGGGCCCGCTGGTGATGTACCAGTACTACAGAATCGCATCCGGGAGCTTCCTGAGAGGGACATTAACCTCGTCAGCATAATGCAAGTGATGTTAATCCGACAGATGTTGTTGTGCCAACGCCGGCCTCTCCGGATGTGGGAGTTCAATCCAGAGGGTCCGCGGACTGTCGAGCACTTCTTCGGCTTGAAGCTCGAAGGGATGTGCAAATTATTCTTCGGACAGAAAGTAGAGTGTCCGGACACCACCGAGGATGCGGGCCTATGTTGCAATCACCTAGATACCCAAGTAAGTAGCCTTGATACCGGACACCTTGTTTTGTATTTGTCATAATTGTTTATTTTGAAAATCATTCGTGGCCAGGAATGGCTCAACAAGGCGGAGAGAATCAGGTGTCCGGCGCTACTTCCCGAAGGTTCGCCTAGTCCCACCATGGCCAAGATGCTTGACCGGGTACTCAGCAGAATGCCCTCAGGGAAGGATAAGGGGAAGAACGAAGAAACCGAACTTCACACGCTACGCACCCGAACCGGGGGAATTGTTACCTCCCCTAGGGAGGATAGTCGGGAAGGGGAGGCTAAGGCCTCCTCCCCACGCGGGAAGAAGAGGGCCGCCTCCGAAGACCTGGAGACAGAGATGCCCGAGCAAGGGAAGAAGGTATCACCAAGGGGCTCTGCCGCGATGGGCATCCTCACTGCGTTATGCCCGCCAATGGGCCAGCCCTCCAACGAGCTGTAAGTCAATCGTTAATTCAAAGGTACTGTATTTCTCCTAGATCAATAACCAGGTTCCGTATTTTGCAGTCCGGCTAGCAGCTCTTCTCGACAGAGTTCATCTTCGGGGGATCTTCCTCCGGAGATGATGGAGAGCGAGACCCCACCCACCTCTCCGACACATGAAGCGGGCGACACCAAGGTGTCGTCAAGGAGGAGTCCGGATCAGCCGAAGCCGGAAGCCAATGCGTCAGCCGCCCTGAGCCCGGAGCGTTTGGCTCCCACGAGGGGCGATGGGGAGGGTCCGGCATAGTTTAATGTCCGGCCGGACGTACTGACAGGCCTATTGGAGTGAGTTGCGCTCTCGGAGGAGCACCGCTCATTAATGAGCATGGTGCTCAAGAAGATTTCATCCGCTACAAGCAGTTTGAATGAAGCATTCACAAGCCTGCTCAGAGGCTTTGAGGTATGTAATGAAGAATACACTATTTCTTTGGCTATGAGGCACGCGCTAGGTGTGCTCCATATAGATAGTAGCCCCTGAGACTCTGGTTGCCCGCCCTAGGCGGCAAACGGGGGATCATAAACCAATGATTGTGCTGTAAATATGTGCAGGTACCCGTGGGTCAGGCCGCCGGCCAGTCCGTTGAAGTTGCCGAACTAACGAGGCAGATTGGATCGATCGATGCCGATATCACGTTGGTGAACGAGCGGCTGGACAAATCACAAGGTATGTGCTCTGCCTTCCTTTATATAGGAAAATATGAAGGCGGCATGATATTAATGTAATATGTTTGGACTGCATATGGTGTTGCTGCCGTGGAAGCCCTGAGGGCGGAACTTGCCCAGGCCAAGGAGAAAGCTCGGGCTAGCGATGCGGCTGCCCTAAAGGCGTCCGAGGAATTGAGAGCCGAACAGGCTGCTCATCGCCAAAGCGAGGAAAAGATAGCCGAAATGGCTTTGGAGTTAAAAATTACCGCTGACCGGTATGAGCTCCTTAAAAAGGAGCATAAGGATAGTTTGGCCGATCTGGACAAGGCACTGAATGCTACCAAGGAAATACGGACTGAGCTCAGGGGTAAGTTGCTGCGGACGAAGTTTTTCTATCCGAAATACGCTCCCCTAGATGGGCACTGGAGTCCTGCGGACGCGTATGCGGATTTGGCGAAGAGTACAGCTGACGCTGCCAAGTTCTTCGATGATCAGGGTGATAAGGAAGTGGAGAAGCTTTTCTGGTCGCAATTCAATGCTCCCACTCGCCCGCTGCCGTTAAGTGACAAGATGGCTGCTGTAGCGGAGCTTCACGGGCTGTCCGGGCTTGCAATGCGGTCTGTAATAGACCATCTTTTGCCGAAGGGGCCTAAGCCGGACAGTTACTTTGGTTTGGTGCAACAATTCCTTGGGGCCGTCCCTCGGATCGATGCCATGAGGAGGTCGGTGTGTATAGAGGGTGTATGGATGGCTCTTGCCCGCGTTAAAGCCTATTGGACGGATATGGATGCCACCATTATAGCGACCCAGGATCCGGTGGGGGGCCAATATTCGGCCGAGCACTACTTTGAGCAAGTCACAAAGAGTGCCCGCCTAATAGAGGCGCAATGCTCGAAGAATGTCTTGTTCGAGTGATGAATCGAATCATTGTAAAAACAAT